>NC_088368.1:32952885-32957885 GCF_034508935.2 Berghia stephanieae | reverse complement strand
TCTACCATCAATATTTTTATCTACATCAATATGAGTTCAAAATACTCACACGCTTTTAACAAAATGTTTGGCAGACAGAGTGCTGAAGGAAGAGGAAGTAGAAGTAAGAGTCGGAACGAGAACTCTTCTGTGCCAATAAAAGAAAGCAAGACAGGATCTCGTCAAGGCACAAGCACATCGGTGGCGGGTGAAATTCAAACAGACGCAAACAATGCCAGTAACAATAACCAAAAATATTAGTTTCTCTTTGAAAGAAAGGTTAGGTTTTACATCAAACTGATGTCGTATTGTTATCCTTTTTGATTGTGTGAGCTGTTACAACAATAGCAACAATGCGATTTTGGTTTCAGTGATGACTAAATCACCGGAGTCGCTGAACTGGATAGTGAAGCCTGAATCCTTTGAGTGATTTGAAATTTCGTAACAATAGGATTCAATAGTCTGATGTCACGTCCGCCCAGCAACGAGCAGCTTGGTTCTAAACAAAGAAAATCGGCACTTTTTATTCTTCATGCTGGCAAGGACTTTTTCACATGTTATGTGATCAGAATGTATACAAGTCAAACATGATCAGATTTATAACGTTTTTCTCTTCTGAATACACTTTTATGCTCTTCAGAGAATTATTTCATAAGGGCGTCCGCCATTGTTTCGATAGTTTAGAACCAATTACTAAGCTACTATACGTCATTACGAGGGAAGTGACGTCACGACTGTTGAAGCCTATTGACGCATGAAAACATCTCGCTACGCCATTCCCTATTTTACAATCTTTATTGATTTCCTGTCAAAGAGAGGATCATACATTATATATATATATATATATATATATATATATATATATATATATATAATATAGAATTGTAGTCATCTGATGTCCGGTTACTAATTTGAACTACACACGTTGAGTGTGTAGTGTTGTCGTTCTTGCCTTGTGCACTGTCTATTGTGTTCCATATAATCTTATACTTGTCCTGTGCATATCATTATCTATGTCTCATTATATTTGGTTCATATTAAATGAGGGTAATTCCTTTTACACATCAGAGTCAAATGGCCACAAGTTACCATGTTAGTCCCACTTTGACGTAATCACACGTCATAGCAAACAACGTGTGCCCTATACTTGTCTACGACCGAGGCCAATAAAAATACGCACTTGCGCGCAACGGAAATAATGGAGTTCAAGCCACATCATCACTCGTAGAATTATGAATTGTTGACACCCCCCCCCCCCCAACTTCAGAACTTAATGAGCATCTCAAAGCCTGTAAATCTTATTGAACAATGAAAGTTAATACTAGACAACATAATTTTAAAGATTTAACGTATTCTGTAATTCTTATGATGGTATTTTGTTGGTTGTAAAGTTAACTACATAAACTATAATTTTTATCTTCGTTAAAATTTCTAATACTGAAATTTTCCACTAGGCAGGTCTGATATAGCCCGGTCACCTTATTTGGAAAGAGACAAATTGATCATTGAACCTGTAGTCAGCATCTCATCCACAGTTATACCAAATCTAAAAGACCTTGAGTACGAAGACAGACTAAAGAAGATGAAAATTCCAAGCATGTGCGGGAGGATATAATGAACTGTTTAAGTATACTATATGTTTTCTAGTATTTACTTCTTCTTCTTCCAGTGTCATCTCATGGATTGAGGTCGACTTGAAATGACACGCCAATCTTCCCTGTTGACAGCTTGCTGACTGCATTCGGCTGCCGACAATCCTGTCCATGTCCTCACATCACCTATCCAAGTTCTTGCTGGCCTGCCTCTTCCTCTTTTTCCCTCAACTCTACCCTCAAGAATGTCCTTGTTGACAGTTTGATGGCGTCTTGGGTGTCCAAAATACTTAAGTTTTCTTGTTTTTATTACTTTCATTAGGGTCGGTCTGATATCAAGGATGTCACAGACTTCTTGATTTGTTTTCTTTTCTTTCCAACTGATTTTTCCAAGGCGACGGAAAGTCCACATTTCAAAGGCCTCAATTCTTTTCTCTATTTGTTTGTTCAAGGTCCATGTTTCTGAGCAGTAGAGAAGTGTTGAGTGGACATAACATTTGAGTATTCTTATTCTCGTTTTCATCTGCGTTTGTTGCGAAGTTAAAATGTTATTCAGTTGACTGAACCTCGACTTAGCTATAGCAATCCTGTTTTTCACTTCCAGCTCATTCTTTCCGTTGTTGGTCATTGTCTGTCCAAGATATTTAAAAGAATCTACTTGTTCGATGTTTTGATTATTAATTTGGACTTTTGCGCTTTTTTCAGGCTTCTTTGACATGACCATTAACTTCGTCTTTTGAACATTCATCTCTAGACCCTTTGCTGTACTGTTCAGGTTTACTTGATTTGCAAGGATCTGTAGATTTGTCTCGTTCGATGCCAACAATACTGTATCATCTGCATATCTCAGATTATTTATCCTCCTACCTCCAATAACAATACCTGGAATGTGCTCGGTTTTACGGAAGATAAACTCTGTGTACAGGTTAAATAGATATGGAGAGAGGATACATCCTTGACGAACTCCTCTTTTAATTGGCGTGAAAGGTGACAGATCGCCCTGAATCCTGACGGCTGCTTTTTGATGCCAACATAGATTTGTGATTAGCCGTATATTTTTGCCATCAATGCCTGCCTTTTCCAGAGATGTCATTAATTCTCCATGCTGTACCCTATCAAATGCTTTTGCGTAATCGATAAAGCATGCATAGATTTCTTTTTATGATCAAGGTATTTTTGTGTGATATTATTTAAACAGAAAATTGCTTCTCTTGTCCCATTATTTTTTTCTAAAGCCAAACTGTACATCGCCAACTTCATTATCGATGGCAGACCTGATTCTTTCTAGGATGATCTTCAATAATAATTTAGTTACATGGGGCATCAGACTTATTGTGCGGAAATCACTGCAAGTTGTCGCCTTTGGTTTTTTCGGTAGGGTGATGTAAACCGATTTGGCAAGTTCGTCTGGAATATAGCCTGTATTGTAAATACTATTAAAGGGATCTATTAGTTTCACAATTGAGAATTCTTTCAAAATTTTTAGCATTTCTGTTACAATGCCATCTTCACCCTCAGCCTTGCCATCTTTCATATTTTTCAATGCATTTTCTATCTCACATGCGAGTATTGGAGGACCTTCAGTGTTGCTTGGCAAAGGTATTTGGGGCCTGTCATCATCAAATAACTCGCCAATGTATTGACACCATCTTTCCTTTATATCCTCTTTCTCAAATAATATTTTACCATTCTTGTCTTTAATACAGTTATTGTTGTTAGTGGTGCGTTTTTTGCCCGAAATTTGTATTATTTCCTCGTGGGCTGCTTTTCCATCTAGGCCAAATATTTCGATCATCCTGCATTTGTGGTTAAGCCAATTTTCTTTTGCTATGCGACATTTGTGTTGGATTTTCTTATTCAGCGCTTCATACTCTGGTTTGTTCTTCATTTGTTTACGTTCTGACATGAGATCCAAAATTTCTGGTGTCATCCATTGCTTTCTTGTTATTTTCTCCTTCTTTGGAATATCCTTATTACCAAATTTTATGCTGTCTTTGAATATGTTCCATTTTATATCAATTTCTTCAATTGCATTTGCTTGTGAGAATTGTTCTTGTGATTCAATAAGTAGTTCATCATATCTGTTCGAAACAGAGACATTATATTTCTCCTGCAATTCTGATGACCATTTTAGACGATCGATGTCCAATTTTTCTAATAACTTTGATTTTTAAATTTTCTTTAGCTTTAACGTTAGCTTTTTAGTATTTACTAGGTGACCAATAATAGGCCTATACTAAAAGGAGGCAATAGGTGAAATACCAGGGGTCAAAGTTACAAATTGGAGAAACAACGTTGCAACACGTGTCAACAGCTTTTCTCTCAGCGTTTGGTTGAGAGATGGAAGAGATTGGCAGCAACATTTGTGGGAGCTCTAAGTGTCGACGCATTCAAGAACAAACTTGACAGTTGTATGCATAATTTTATGTATGGAATAGCTGGGCCTCCCTCTTATCCTAAGTTAGATATGATCAAAAGATCAGTTGTCAGCAGGGGAAGTCTATAGAGTAGGCCTGGTCAAAAGACCATTTGACCCAACAGAATCGGCGACAGGGCAATACATACTAGGCCTAAGACGACAAGCCGACTTTATTACGCTATACTATGATATGGTAAATTAAAATTGGATTTCACACATTCTTATTTGCAGGACTGAGAACCAACTTGTTATGTAAACATTGCTTAAATGGAAACCACCTTTAACAAACGCAATGTTACATCAAGTTTATAATAACGTTTGGCTATCAGATCTTCAAATGAGTACACGTCATACTTATCTAATCCATCCCACTATAATACCGTTATTCTCGATTGGACATAAAGTGTTAAAAAAAGAACAGAAAAATATGCAAGTAATTAAACGATGAAAAACTCACATGACAATATTGTAGACTTCGAATATTTGCACCTTTGATCTGATCTGAAAACCCACAGGAATCTGAAAATCTTTAACCTTTGCCTGTATCACTTTATTTTCTATTCAAGTTACTACTACTACTACTATTACTACTACTACTACTACTACTACTACTACTACTACTACTACTACTACTACTACTACTACTACTACTACTGCTTTACTAATACCCCCAGCTTTTCAACATGTCTATCCTGAAACAGCAAGGCTAGTAGGTACCCGGGACCTTCCCATCAGAAAGCGAGTGTCATACCACAAGACCACATAGCGACTACTACTACTATTACTATATATATATATATATATATATATATATATATATATATATATATATATATATATATATTATATATATATATATATATATATATATCATCATCATCATCTAGTCAGCTGATCCTGCGTAGGACGTTGCTTCCCGAACTTTCTTGCGAAACAGATTACGGTTTTCCGCCAGTCTACTTGCTTGGGTTGCTGTCATTCCCAGCCATTCACATATATCTTGTTCCCAG
>NC_088368.1:32855385-32947885 GCF_034508935.2 Berghia stephanieae | reverse complement strand
CATTGATGCCAATATGATATGATAGTGGTCACATACACGCACACGCCAAACACTCACGTAGGATACATACACATGCACACACAACCACACATTTACACAAATGATTCTTGAAAAACTGATCGATCGAGTAGAAACAAACATTAATTCACAGCAGAGAAGAAAACATAAAATAGAAAATAACTAAACAAATAATCATGAAGATTATGACGGTGGTGATGATAATCATGACAACAATGGGGACAATGATGATGATGATGATGATGATGATGATGATGATGATGATGATGATGATGATGATGATGATGATGATGATGATGATGATGATGATGAAGTGATTAACTAGTGACTTCCCCAATGTGTTCATACTTTCTATCGTGGAAGGACGGGGTTGGGGGGGGGGGGGGGGGGGGGGGGCTAATACTAATAACTAGAGGTGCCTAAATGAGTCAATAAAATGGAGATAAAGATAAAGGGAGTAAATCTGAATCATGAATGAACAACACAAAACAAACGACGTTTCGGCCTTTGGCCTTTTTCAAGTAAACACAATATATATTTATATTAGATTGTCATAATAGTATAAAACATTTATTTCTTATAAAACAATAAAACTGTTGATACTGTAATGTTGAATGAGCATGGTGTAACTAGACTGAACGAGTGGTAAGTTTATTGGTCTTTTGAGTGTGTGTACAGTTGTTGCATTTCCATAATGTTGTTATAATATTATATTGGTCGCAGTGGACTCCTGTCTTTGTCATTTATTATGCATTTCGCATGAAACCAAATATTGCAATCGTCACAACAAGCAGAGTTGTTATTCCAAGTCATTACTGCATTTACCACACAAGTATTGATGCTGTGCGTTTTGCCAAAACACTCACACTATTTCACCTGCCGGATATAAAGAACGAACACCAATAACTATCTATGTGTAAACTTAAACCTTTATAGTCTGACGATAGAATTTAGTAAGAACTACTCATAAAGATAGCTGACCAAAAACAATAACAAAAAGCTAAGTAGCGTCAATTCCGATCAATCTATAGCAGGTCTTTATGATGAATTCTATTATTTATTTGGTGTGAGTTAAAGCCTTTGACAGCTTACACAGAGAGTCCCTGTGGAAAATACTCCGCCATTATGGTATACCGATGAAGATAGTCAACTTATTAAAAGCAATGTACAGCAACTACCAATGCCAAGTGATTTGTGGTAACAATTTAACAGACAGCTTTAATGTAACAACTGGTGTAAAACAAGGCTGCATACTCTCCCCGCTTCTGTTTATCTTGGCTCTAGACTGGCTCATGAAAAATACAATTGATGGTAAGAAGAGAGGCATTCGCTGGACACTGACATCCTTTCTGGAAGATATAGACTACGCAGATGATATCGCGTTAGTTTCCAGTACACACAGATACGCCTCAGAGAAACTAAACGTACTACACAAGAACGCCTCAAAAAGTGGACTGAAAATAAATTTCGATAAGACTGTGTACATTAGGGTGAATCCAAAACATGACAGTGAAATTAGGATGGATGAACATATAATTGAAGAGGTAACAGAGTTCTCCTACCTCGGATCCAAAATAACAGACGACGGAAATTCAGAACACGATATCAAGAACAGAATTCAAAAGGCAAACCAGGCTTTCGGCATGCTGAAAAACTTTTGGAAATCAAAGCAAATAATGAGAAAGACAAAGCTGAAAATATACAAGATCAATGTTTGAAGTGTACTGCTTTATGGAAGTGAAAGCTGGAAAATGACATCCTCCTTAATACAGAAAATAGAAGCATTTCAGAACAAGTGTTTAAAAAGAATTTTTAATTTATTGTGGCCTACAAAAATAAAAACAGTGGATCTATTAAAGAAAGCTGACTGCACTAGCATTGAAAGCCAAATAAAAAGAAGAAGATGACGTTGGCTGGTTTATGTGGCCAGAATGGAAAAAGGGTCGCTTCCCAAGACAGCCTTGTACTGGACAGCAGATGGGAAGAGAAAGCGGGGAAGCCCCTTGGGGCTTTCTCTTCCCATCTGCTGTCCAGTACAAGGCTGTCTTGGGAAGCGACCCTTTTCCCATTCTCCTTAACAATTATCAGTGTATCATCAGGCCTGCGACAGACATGCCCAACCATTGCCATCTTTTCCTTTTAATGAGACTCTCCAGAGGCTCCACTTCAGCTCTCGCTCTCGAGATTGTGTTTGGCTAAATGAGTTCAATTTCAATTTCCTGAGGCAATCTGACAACTCCTCTTCTATTTCAGTCTATATTGTTTAGGGAAATATACTAGTCCTTCGAGTGTGAACACATCACACTGTGAGTACCTTTGACAGAGTTTTAATTTAGTATTCCAAATAAATTTTAATATTTTCTCAAAATCTTAAATTTTAACGAAAATCCAGAGTAAATCATACCACAGTGACTGCGAGCACAAGACAAATGATTATATAACATATTTAATCATTTACAAAGAAGATCACACGTGGATTGATATACGCAGATGACGCAGACCTAATCTTTGAATCAGAGCATCAAGCGAAAATATACACACAAATAATATCAATTAGAATCAATCCAAAACAGAATAATATACAAAAATCAACAGATACTTAAATGAATGGAAAAGTGTACGTAAAATAGGCAATCTGATCAATGAAAATGAAGACATCAGAGAAAATGAAAGCAGCTGGTCACCGATGCATTCAACCAACTCCTAAATTTATGGAATAGAAAAAACATAATCAGTGAGAATAAACGAATACAGATTTACGAGGCCCTGATTATTCCGATATTGACATATAATTGTGGAACCAGGGGCCTCACAAAAAAGAACTTAGAAAATCTCGATTCATACCACGGCAAACAATTGCGTCGCGTAATCGGAATCTTTGGGCCAGAGACAATTACAAATATTGATTTCTATGAAAGAACCAGGGTCCAACGCCTGACTACAATAATAAAAGAACAGCAATTAAGGCGATTTGAAAACATCTTACGTCGAGAATATAACATCCCAAACCAAACTGCCATGACATAATATTTCCTTCATGGCATCAAATATGTAGGGAGACCACCAACATCAATAGTAACTACCCTGAACCAGGATCTCTCTACATATCAGAAATTTCTAGATTCAGATGAGGCCTAATTAATCCATGAAGAACTAAGAAAAACTGCAGTGCCCTCCGTACTAAAGTCACAACAAAATCTTGACAGCCTAGAAACTCTGGCCCAGGACCGTGACCAATGGAAACAATTAACAACATGGATGGAGAGAGCAGCTATACTCATCGAGGTATTTTAAATTCTGTGATGGAATCACACAATTCTCAACAAGCGTCACTCATACTTGTCACGCTGACAACTTACAACTTACTTACTTCATCACTAATTCAATTTTTTAAAAACCAACAAGTTGGAATTGAAAAAGAACAGGAGCGATGCGAATGCAGCCGTGCAGCGTCTTTATGCTTTGAGCACGTTCTTCGAAAAATCAAATATTGCCGGTTTCCATTTGTTTATATTCAAATCAAGTCTGTTGTCTTGACACCAGCGTGTTAAAATAATTCATTGGTGTCGTAGGCAATAGAACAATTTTGATGGTTCGACTTACAATAGATGTATATATATTGTACAATATTGGGGAGCTCACACAGCCCTGGGGAGAGCTATTGCTGATAAATTTTGTTTTTGAATAATATTCATTCTAACTTGACACGCTGTGGCCCGTTGAAAAGAAATTGTTGAAACCAGTTAATCAAAGAATTCCTGACAATCATCTCCCTTAATTTTGCTTTAAAAAGTGTTGATTCCATTGAGTTGAAAGCTGAGGATAAATTAACGAAGTGAAGACAGGCATACTTTGTTGGATGGATTTTTATCTAGGTGACTAGTTTTGATATGCGAATTGAAATGGACCAAGTAGGGGGTTCAATTCCTCAAGCAGATAAAATTTGAATATGTGAAAACATCTTTGAAAGCAATAATATCTATACCATGAACAAGTTTATAAAGCTAGATACCCCCCCCCATTGCCTTCTTTACTTCAAACTCGGAAGTTTCAAAACTAGTAGGACACATCTGCTAATTTTCTACACAAGCAGAAATAATATTCGATTTATTTACAAAAATATATGTAATTTGGGTTTAATTGATAATATTATGCATTATTATTGAGTTATCATCGATGTGCACTTAAACTTATATGCGCACTTGTCGTGTATACATCCCAACTTGTTGACAGTATATTAAGCCGATATTTCACGAAGATGAATAAATAAATAAATAAATAAATAAACAAATAAATAAATAAATAAATAAATAAATGATATACGAAGATGACGCGTGACCCGGAAGTGAACTTCTATGTCAACACAAATTATGAATGTTGTTAGGGTGTTTGCTGCCAGCAGTCTGCAGTCAGCAAGCGGCAAGCAAGCAGTCAAAAGTCAGAAGGCTTATTTTTGACACATATCTTGAGGTCTAAATCGCAAAACCCACTGTGATAGGATACTTTTGCAAGATACCTGAAGAAAACTAACGTTTTAAAATTCATAGCATCGCATACGAATGAATAGAAAGTAAGAAATATTTGTCTTTCTTTTCTCAAACTCATCATCAAACTGTGAGAATCGTTTTCTGCGTGCGCAGACTCAGTCAGTCGTCTGCTGTCAAAATTCTAAAAACAGGTTTTTCACATTAGGCTATCGCAACCGCACGGTCAAGTCCGTGTAAAATCACTTAAAATTTCAATTCAAGAAAGAGTAATCTTCTCTTCAATATTAAAAAAAGAAGCGAAATGTGTCAAACTCAAACTCAAGTCCAAGTTTTGGTCATTCATTCAGTTTCAGTTTCAGTCAGTATTCAGTCATTTGTGGGGAAGATTATTGTGATAGGTTGTTGTTGTTGTTGTTGTTGTGAGTGTTTGTCATGTCATGACTGTCAGTGTCTCGATCGAGCTGTTGTGAGTAATCTTCATGTTCTGTTCGTTCACTGTCTCCCGCGTAAACGTGACGTCATCATTTCTACCCTTTAAAAGCTCGCGACACCTTTCATTCTTTCTCTCGACTATCTACAGCCTTATTTGAAATAGACATATCAACTATCTTCGCCCATCGTTGTATCTGCTACTAAGATCCGATCCGCCATACTTTTGGTATGTTATAAAAATCAGGCTAGACCGGGACGATTCCCGAAGTGCTCTAGAGCAGTTTTTAACCGCCCATATATGTCCTTTACATATATGGAGAACGCCCACTTCGGTGGAGACTTTTTCTAAACTTTCTCCTTATTTTTTACATCGTGAACGAGATTGGGAAATCCGTTCACGACAATTGGCGCTGCGACTAATTTCCGAACCCTGCCATTTTTAAAGTGTATGGTAGCACTCAGTGCACGGGAATTGACTTCTTCAAGGTAAAGAGTTCTTGTAAACAAATCAGAATTATGAATCTAAAAACTTGTTTCATCTGATTGTGTTGTAAGTATAGCGCCTTGAATTGAGTTCCCCTGGTTTAGTTGTGTTTTTTCATTGCTTAAAACCAGAGAGGAAAGCCGTTTATAGGGGTCGGCAATTATTTTTGAACTGGCGAAATTACGATCTCAGCTCAGCTCAATTTTTTCATCGAGACTTCGAGCTCAACTTTCGTTTATTTTTGCCAATAATATTGTGCAATTGTGATTTCTATTCAACAAAATGGAGCAAAATTGGTGAGTACAATTCAATAATTTTACTTGAAAGTGCATGAGGGCTTAATCAATTCACTTCAAAGAATTAGCCTGGTGAACCATTATTGGGGTCATGGTTTTCACTCCCATACTCATACTGATGTCTCAACTAAGATTGGAATTCAACCTGCATGTGAGCTAAATTATTTGCATGTCTATTTAAATACTTTCCAATATTTGACATCAACAATACTATTTCTGTGAATAATATACAAATAATTGGCGCCAAGATTGTTGTCATCTGCCTTTATTTAGATGATCGAAGTCAAAGCTTAGGCAGCCATGTAAAAGTGTTCCTACTCACCAAACACAGAAACTATTTTCCAGCTTTACACGCTCCTAAACCCCCTATATATTGGATGTTTCTCTGAACTCTTTACATCCAGACTCTGTAAACATATCCACTTGCCTTAGACACCTGGTCAGTGTCTAAATAGGATAAGAACCACCTCTAACCCTAACCCAGTGATTAAACAGTGAAAATAGTGAAATCTGTCAACTGTGGTGTAGGTGTTGCATACAAGTGAGAAGGGATCTGAGAGTATTCCAAGTTTACAGACTTTATCATTGCTTTAATTGATTTGCATCAACTGGTCTGTCATTTTAACTGAAATAAATAATTATCATATTTCAGTTTAATCCAAAATGGATGCAAAGATAATGATTAATGTCATTACTGCTAAGGACCTTTTAAGGTCATCTCGTATAAGCAAGCCTTTGGCTAGAACCCTGCTTGACATTCGAGCACGTAACGGTTTACTCACTAAGGAGGATGTGATAGATAAGATCAGTAATGGTGACATGTTAGAACTTTTTGATTTTTCGGTTTCCGAATCGTGCATTTTTGAGAAACCAGGTGAACATGCCCCTGGTACCTCTCGCGACAGTTCCCCAAATAAAATGGATTCGAATGATAATGCGTCTGGTGCTGGAGACAGACGAAGGGAACTGTCTGCGCAGCAGACCCCAACTAAAGCTGCAGGTTCGTATCCTGAACATGACGCTACTAGCAATCCTCAAGAAGGTGCTAGTAGTGTTGCGAACCCGACATTTTGTAACAATGCGAAACGCACCATTCGTAATGCGTGGCACGATCAGCCTACCGAAGACCATTACCCAACATCCTTTTTGGCATCCGACCGCGAGCGGGTTCCTTTCGTTCATGAAGCTAAATTTTGTCAAAATTACATGGACAAGATGCCTTACTCTGAATGTCCTGAATCTATAACTCACACATTGGACCCACCCTCTCAAGATTTCTCAAACAAGGGTCTCACATCAATGGGCCCGCAAAGAGAGGATTGTGGATATGCAAGAGACAAAGTAAGGCAAACCCGCCGGCTACCACGAAGAAAACCATCTATGAGAAGAACCTTAGAACAGGAGGATGCTCTAATTGAGGCAAGCATGCACAGGGAAAGACGAGGATGGAGGGATGAGACTAGTTACATGCATTCCTACGAGGCCCCACCTGCGGATCGCAATTCCACGGATCATTATGGAGATATGAGCAGTGGAGGCCCACTTATGCCACCCCGTCCAAGGTACAGCTGCCTAAATCTATCTCTTTCAATGGGACAAAAAGATGGGATACGTTTGAATATAATTTTCAGAACTTTCTGAATTATCATAATATTCAACATCTCCGTGACCAACTATTTTTCCTGGGCCTAGCCCTGGAAGGAAAAGCAGCGGATTATCTCTCACGGATCCATCAGTCGATAGTCTTTACAGACATACGAGATGCATATGACACCCTGAGAAATCGATTTGGTGATCAGCAGCTACAACATGCAACTCTGATACAATTCAACAGCACTACGCAGGCTGAAAAAGATGTCTTAGACTATGTTGACAAGCTATGGGAGTTGGCACTGCAGGCATTTCCTGGACAGTCCCCCCGCAATTTAGAGTCCCAAGTGGTAGCCCATTTTATAACAGGACTATATGACGTGAAGGCAGCCCAATATATTGCATGTCAGGAGTGCACCACGATGGACCAAGCCCTGAGAACATATAAGCTTTTTAAAAATTCTCAGCAAGTTGGTTGGCGTGCACGAAAGGATAGACCAAGTACCAGCAACACCGTGCGGTTCAGAGAGCCCTCTATCCAAGCGGTGAATGTGTACGATGAAGAATCTGGGTCAGAATCTGAGGAATTGGAAGACTATAGCCAAATTAGAGCAGTGACTCGCAACACGAGCATTAAGACAGCTGGTGTACAGCAGAAGACTGAGATGAGTGTTGAGGCAATGTTCAAAAAGATGTTATCAATGCATGAACAAACCCAAAGTAAATTAGACACTTTCATTACACTCCAAAGTCAAGTCTTGGAAGTTATGCAAAGAGGCGCTCGACGTACTCAGCCAAGATCCCGCTCCAATTCCCCATCATCAAGTGCCTGTTTTTCATGTGGAGGTCAAGACCACTATGCTAGAGACTGCTCCATGAAAGGTCGCCCAATGGAAGACAAGGCGCCAAACGGGCAGGGATCAGTTTGAGCCCGGAATTGATCCCAGTTCAAGCAAGGGCAATTAAAGAGGACCCAGTTTTTGAGGCACAACACAGATATAAGACTATGAGCAATTTGTGCCCCTATTCTTCTGACTGTACGAATTTTATGAAACATGAAGAAACTAAGGAAAACCTTGCCCAGCAGACCAACAACGGAAGCCACAATGTATATCGGTCTAGCCAAGATCCAGAACAGATTGTGAAACCTTATTTTGATGAGGAATGTATCTGTATTGCAAGGTTACAGTCAGAATCTGCCCTTAAAGTACAATGTACAATTGAAAACGTCCCTGTACAAGCAGTGGTGGATACTGCAGCAGATGTTACCTTCATCTCTGAAAACACCCATAATAAAATCCTACCCACCCCCACTTGTACGAAGTCCATGAAGATGTTTGCAGCAGGTAAAGATCAAAGCTTCTCTGCAAAATTAGTGGGACCACTACACTTGCGATTGGGAGAGATTCATCTGCTAACTCATATCTATGTTGCTCCCATTTTGACCCAATGCTATTAGGAATAGACCTGCTGAGGAAATTAAGGGCAAAGATTGATGTGGAAAAACAACAATTATTTTGTCAAAATCAAATTATTCCTCTTGCAACAAATTCAACTGAAAATGTAAGTCCCAAGTGTGACATGGCACAAACAGGTTTACCAGTGGATGCTGGAAACCGAATAGCTATAAAGATTGCCATTCCCCACAAATTGATCATACCAGCCCAGTCAGAAGTAATCACTAATGTTGAGTTAGACTATCTGCCCAATTCACCATTTATGTACCTGGAACCATATAGAAATCTGCCAATTTCTGTGGGCCATACCCTGCACGTAACCAAACCAGTTGTTACAGTGTGCTTGATCAACACAGGTGATGAATGCTTCCTCAAAAAAGGGACGGAAATAGGACAGTTGCTTCCCCTGGAAGCAAGAGATATATTTGAGGGTGACGAAGATGACTGGCTGAATTTAACAGAAGTGGATGAACTCAGCAACCCCATGACAGAAGCGGAGGGGGAATGCTCCATATCAAGCACTTCCTGCCAGCCGATCCAACTACCAGACAAACTTATAGATCTCTGGCAGAGAGTTACGTCCACTCTGGGAGATGAGAGACTAGGTAAAGTTGAACAATTGCTGTGGGAATATCAAGACATATTTGCAGCCAGTGAATTTGACCTTGGTGACTTCCAAGCAATGCAACACCACATTGATACAGGAGATGCAAAGCCAATTAAACTAGGCTTGCGACGCACCCCGTTCACTTTACCAAAGAAGAAGATGAAATGTTAGACAAGATGCTTAAAGCAGGGGTAATACAACCCTCGGCTTCAAGCTGGGCTGCGGCGCCTGTACTGGTACGGAAAAAAGATGGATCTGTTCGCTGGTGCATCGACTACAGGGCACTTAATAATGTTACCAAGAAAGATGTTTTCCCCCTACCTTTCATGTCTGAATGCATCGACGCATTGGAAGGTAACATATGGTATTCAAAGCTGGATTCCAATTCGGCTTATTGGCAGATCCCAGTCCATGAGGACTCCAAACACAAAACAGCATTCCGTACACGCCAAGGACTTTTTGAGTTTAACAAACTTCCATTTGGACTGTCCAACAGCCCAAGTACATATTCCAGAGTAATCAACCTAGTGCTAAGAGGGTTAAACTGGAAAAGAGTACTAGCCTTCCTTGATGACACCCTGGTCCTTGGAAAATCTTTTGATGATCATTTATCAAACTTAAAACAAGTTTTTCAACGCTTCCGACAATTTGGACTTAGATTAAAGCCAAAGAAGTTTGATCTGTTTCAACGAGAAGTTGAATTCCTGGGAAGGAAGGTAGGAAGAAATGGCCTGGAACTAACAAATGCTTCCATTGGAGTGATTGAGAACTGGCCCCCACCAAAGTCAGTTAAAGATATCGAAAGATACGTGGGGTTAGTAAACTTTCACAGGGCATTCATAAAAGATATGGCAAAAATCATGGAACCACTTACCAGGCTGTTGAAGAAAAAGAAATTCTGTTGGGAGTCCGAACAGCAGCAAGCTTTCGATCAATCGAAGTCGATCCTATGTACCCCGCCTGTTCTATCGATTCCCATGTCCCAAGGCCAATTTATACTGGACACTGATGCTTCTGATTTCGCTATAGGTTCAGAGCTCCTCCAAATACAAGAGGGAGTAGAGAGAGTCATAGCATATGGAAGTTTTACTTTAACATCCCAACAATGGAACTACTGCACCACACGGAAGGAATTGTTGGCAGTTGTTAGATTTACCAATCAGTTCCGTCACTATTTATTGGGGAAAGAATTCATATTGCGCACGGACCATAGGAGTCTAACCTGGCTGATGAATTTCAAGAGACCAGAGGGTCAACTCGCTAGATGGTTAGAAGCGCTGAGCATCTTTTCCATGAAAATTGAATACAGGCCTGGGACCAAGTTAAAAAACGCAGATGCACTCTCCAGACCACCTAAAACCGACACACCTTGCCCACATTATGCAGACATGATAAACCTGAAGGATTTACCCTGCAGTGGATGCAATTACTGTACCCGCGTACACGGGATGTGGTCAAAATTCTCAGATGACATTGATGATGTTGTCCAGTTACCTATCATCAACCCTGAAATCAAAAGAGCACTCAGGTGTGAAGAGAGATTGTCATCTGGAATTCGCATTGTTGTCCGAGATCTCTCAAGTGCTTGTCCTCACAACCAGATCAATTCAGAAGAAATATTCACAAATACTAAGCAAGAGTGGAGAGAAGCACAAGCTGAGGACCCCAGCCTAGTGTTTTTGGTCAACTGGTTCAAAGACAAGACCATACCACGCCAAGCAGATCTCAAACTGGCAAATGCGGCACAAAAATTTTACTGGCTAAACCGTAACCTTTTCTACCTGCAAGACGACATCATATATAAAAGAGGTACGGATGAAAGAGACTTACTAGTGGTGCCCCCAAAGTTTAAGCAAGAGGTCTTAAATCTATGCCATAACATTCCCAGTGCAGGACACCAAGGATTGCAACGAATGAAATTGAGGATTAAGGGATCCTAATTTTGGCATAAAATCTCAAGGGATGTCCAACAATATGTTCAAGGCTGCTCATTATGTAACCAAAGTAAACATAGAAATAAAAAACATCGGCACCCCTTGGTACAGAATCATGCAGGTATACCTATTGAAAAGGTACATATTGATTTTCTTGGGCCCTTGACGAAGACACGCAATGGTAATGAGTTCATCATGGTGATCATCGACCAATTCACGAAGTGGATTGAGTGCATACCCTTACCATCACAAGGAGCCGAAATCACTGCAAGAGCAGCCGTGAATGAGTTCTTCTCTAGATTTGGGTACCCCCTAGAAATAGTATCAGATCAAGGAAGAAATTTCGAGAGTAGCCTTTTTAAAGAAATGTGTCGGCTTCTCCACATTAAAAAGATGCGAACTACCGCCTATAGACCCTCAGCAAATGGCCAGGTAGAAAGGATGAACAAGACGTTGATGGCAGCAGTTAGAAGCTTTAGCCACTCGAAACCCAACACCTGGGATGAATATGTGCCACTAATTGCTTCTGCTATCCGCAGTTCAGTCAATCGACACACAGGCTACACACCAAACAGATTGATGCTAGGAAGGGAGCTGACAACTCCAAGTGATCTGGTGACACCTGGACCCGCAAGAGAACATGAACTCACTGAGGAGCATGTCATAAAATTACAAGAGAGCCTAGAGCTGGCTCATGAGACTGCTAGAAAAACCTAAGGACAGAGCTTAAAAGGATGAAACGTGACTATGACCTGAATAGCCACGTTCACACCTTCAAAAGAGGCGATGCTGTGTACCTCTTGAATAGGAAAGGTGGAAAAACAGTGTCAAAGAAATTGAAGCCAGTTTGGATTGGCCCCGCTATCATCATGACGGTTTTTTCCCCTTTGTTTATCGAATTAAGCTAAAAAATAATGAACTGAAAGTAGTCAACCATGACAACCTAAAGCTGTGCACTGACTCCTCATTACCGAAATGGATAAACAAAGAACAACAGTCCATGATAACGGGTAATGCTCTGACCTATTGCCTTTGCAATCAACCCGATGATGGTGATACCATGATCCAATGTGATAACTGTTTTGAATGGTATCACGGGCGATGTATAAATTTAACGAACCGACAAATGGCTCAAATAGGTCAATATCATTGTCCCCAATGCTCAATGTGAATGAAGTAAATTAACTAATCAATCTTCTTTTTATGCACAGCACCATGAACCGCCAGACTGAGTTCAAAGTCATCCAGCTGATGGCGGAATTTCAGGCCTTTCGGGACGCCCAAGACGCCCAGAAAGGAGGGGACAGACACAATGGCAGGCAAGGCAGAGGGAGAGGAAAGGGTAGAGGCCATACCTCCCCATCGGCCCGGGGTAGAGGCCACGCCTCCCAATCAGTCCGGGGTAGAAGGCATGGATCCCCAGCAGAACGGAGGAGAGGAAGGGGTAGAGGGTACACCTCCCCCAGGTACAACTCCCCAACAAAATACAGCTCCCCTGCCAGAAGAAACCGGTACAGGCCCTACCAAACCCATACCAGGCCAGAGGGTTCTAGGGACCACCGAAGAGGCCCAAAGCCTGCCTCACACAACGAGCCTGATGATACCAGGGGTCACCCCTCGGAACCACAGGCTAGACGACAGGCCCCTCGACCTCGAACGCCAGATGATACAAGGGATCATCCCTCTGAATCAATGGCGAAGAGGGAGAGCCACTCAGACAGCAGTGGGAATGGCAAGTCGGCCAGGAGGAATGGGGCTAGGCAAAAGCAATTCCGGCTGCTCAAAGAGGAGAATGCAGCACTCAAGGAGAGCCTAGCCCACATTCGGAATGACCTGAAGGAAACCCAGGCAGAACTGGCCCGTCTGAAGGGAGAGTTTAGGAGCTTTCAGCCTGACAAGTCAGCAGACTTAGATCTGCTCATGGACTTGTCTGAGCAAGAAGGTAAGTGTGTGGGACTTATTGATGCCCATTTCCATTTGGATCGATGGCACAAAGGGAAAAAGGGTCAAATTGACATGTTAGAGCAGTTACTAAAGTTCCATGTCAACCCCGCCCCCTCAGTTGATTTACCTATCCTGGGTGGGATGATAGTCTACTGTGACCCCATAAACTTTCCCCCCGAAAGCGAGCTAAGAGCGCTGAAAGGCAAATTTCTTAACTTTGGCATTGCCATAGGTATCCACCCTTCCCACGCCACTATGAACCGTAAAGCACTGTCTTATGCTATGAAGGAAGTCAGACAGTTGAGTCAAAATGACATTATCCAGGGGTTGGGAGAAATTGGCTTTGATTGGACGAAGAGGGGGACCCAAGAAGATCAGGAACATGTAGTGGGAACACTCATAACAGGTGCAAATCCCCTAAAACCAATAATCTTACATGTCAGAGGGGAAAGTTCTGATAATCTTGGAACCCGAGCATATATGCATTGTCTAGATTTTCTATCTAAGAGGTTAAGTAAAGAACAATTCCTCCAATTGCACTCCTTCTCAGGTAATGGTGTAGTTCTGGACAAGTGGCTCGGTAGGTTTCCAAATACCTTTTTCAGTTATTCAGGCTTAATAAAAACATTTAAAAGAGAGCAGCTAGAAGCAGTGAGGAAAACCCCAATTAACAGACTCCTGCTTGAAACAGACTCCCCATATTTACCTTTCAATCCCCTGGTAAAGCGAAATCACCCACACTACTTAGGGGAATCTGCTAAGGCCATCGCAGATTTAAAAGGTTTAAGCTTAACAGACATCCTTGATTCCAATTTCAGAAATTTTGAGCAAGCATTCAAGATACAAATAGATAAGGGAAATGCAGCATGGCACTCTGTCATTAAATACTAGCCTAAATATTAAGCTGCACAGCACAGGAATAATCCCTTTACTATTTTGCAGGCTCCTAAGGATACCTCTCCCTTCGTGTATATATATTGTACAGCCATACCCAGATGTGGATCCCTTCCCCCTTTGTATATATGACCGTCCAGGAGGAAGAGTTTGCCCCTGAGGATTTTTTTTTTTTTTTCGTGTGTTTAGTGTAAATATTCCAAACTACAAATTTTTATTGATTTTATTCAACATAATCTTCGGATTCTCACAAGGTAAGAATTTTCCTTTTTCCCCTTATGACTATAACTATTGAAGTGATGCATGAATTAGAAGGGGGAGGAATGTGGGGAAGATTATTGTGATAGGTTGTTGTTGTTGTTGTGAGTGTTTGTCATGTCATGACTGTCAGTGTCTCGATCGAGCTGTTGTGAGTAATCTTCATGTTCTGTTCGTTCACTGTCTCCCGCGTAAACGTGACGTCATCATTTCTACCCTTTAAAAGCTCGCGACACCTTTCATTCTTTCTCTCGACTATCTACAGCCTTATTTGAAATAGACATATCAACTATCTTCGCCCATCGTTGTATCTGCTACTAAGATCCGATCCGCCATACTTTTGGTATGTTATAAAAATCAGGCTAGACCGGGACGATTCCCGAAGTGCTCTAGAGCAGTTTTTAACCGCCCATATATGTCCTTTACATATATGGAGAACGCCCACTTCGGTGGAGACTTTTTCTAAACTTTTTCCTTATTTTTTACATCGTGAACGAGATTGGGAAATCCGTTCACGACACATTCCTTGTCAGATTGTCAACCACCAGTCGGCGAGGTCCCTGTAAATTGTAAGCTTTGTTTACCCAGAGACCACAGCCATTTGTTTGTTAGAATTGTAAATATGAAAATGTGAGCAATTTTTTTCCTGATCTTTTCTTTTTTCTTTTTCTTTCTTTTTTTATTTATTTTGTTTCTTTGTAATATTAAATTTATTAATTTGATATTACAGTCGACTCCGCTTAATCGCACACCCTCAGGAGTTTGGGTTAGTGTGTTGATTAAGCGGAGAAGCTTTTTAAAAAAATCATCTAAGCATCAGCTTTCATGTGCCATTTGTGTAGGACCTTCCTCTTTGAATTTTCTACGGACTTGAGACTGTCATGTTCAAGATATGGCCTTATTAGAATTTTTGTTTTGTTTCTTTTTTTTCTGTTTCTTTTTTTTTTAATTAATTTTTTTTCTTCTTTTTTTTTCTTTTCTTTTTCATGTTTATCGACAACAAAATGTGACATTATTGTTTGTAAGAATAGTAATCATGAAGCGCTGATTGCTTTCTTTTCTGTGCAAGTTGTTTATAAACCCTTGTCTCCAATCTCGCCAATATTGGTATATCATCTGTCAAGCATTCTTTTTGGATAAAGCGGCGTAGTTTTTCCAGCATGTCAAGTTTTTCGATGTTTGTCAGGGGTGATGTGTCACACTCTGATGACTCATCCTCATCTACATTATCCAGGCATTGTCTTTTCTGTGGCTGAGCGGAGTCCAGTAACTCCTGAGAATTAGTTCACCGCTGATGCGTATATTGTTGTCCATTGTAACGAATCCATGGAATCATTACTTTTTTGTGTATTTTTTATATATTTATCTCCAATCAAGATGGAATCAAGGTGTAGCGATTAAGAGGAGAAGGTGTGCGATTAAGCGGAGTGATTTTCTATAGCAAAAATTTCATTTTTCGGGTGTGTGTCGCGTATAAGCGGAGTAAGCGATTAAGCAGAGTGAACTGTATGTTGCCAGAACATTTTAAAATTTAATTAAGATGGAATATACCTAAATAGATACAGATAATCGACCAATGAATAAATTAACAAAACCCTTCTTTTAACCCTCTTCATGTGTTCAGATTATTTTTGGTAGACTTGATACCGAGTTCCCTTCTATATGGCCATGTCAGTCATTTTGTTTTCTCTGGTCAATCATGGCAATTTAATAGCTCTGTTCATCACCATAATATTTCAAACTTTTGTTCTCCTGAGTTCTTGAGTTTTTTGACCCTTCAACTATTGGTTTTCTGACAGCTCACGTGTCAACAGCTGTCATTTCATGCCTCATGGTTGAGTCACAATCACCACCCTTATGAATTTATATATAGCCATTTTTTGTTCAACTTACTTTTGAGAAACAATTATAAATATCAAGAAAACTGGCCAATAAATTTTTTTTGCATAACTGTAGCGTAATACCATGACAGTAAGTCAAGTCGTGTCTACGTTTTGGACGACCAATTAGAGAGCTTGTCATTGGTCGAAGACTTTGGTATGCTTGACTCACTTTTGTGAGATCAAAGAGGGTGATATTTTTATTTACCAAACAGTTTTCTCTGTGCTAAATAATACAAAGCAATAATTTCGTATCAGATAAAATAACTCTGAAGTTCCTATCTCTTCATTACAATAAAATTGATACCAAGAATTACAAAATCAATCCACAAATAACAGATTGAAATTATTCATAATTTGTTTTCATGTTGTCATCAAAGTCATTTTTCATCACCAAAGTCCTAATATTGAACAGAATTTTACCAAAGTCCAATGTCAATGATTTTCCCCACAAATAAAATAAGATCCAAATCGCCACTTCTACAACGTTTTTTACTTTTTGTCAGCTCATTGATAAAAGTCAAAGCTGAAAATAACCTGCGAAACTGTCAGACTGAAGACTGACTGAATGGCACCATTGATGAAATGACCTAAAAGTAAGTGTCTCAAACGCTGTTTAAAAAAAAAAAATGAAATATAAAAAAAGACTAAACAAATACACAGAAGAAAGGTTGGCTTTTGAAATGTTTTGAAGTAATTTCTTCAAATATCCCAGATCTGATCCATTGCCCGTGTTTCGTTTCAGCTTGAAAAGCAGATCAGGCCTTCAACCCTTACACCACCCACCCCACTTCAAGTCTCCCGTTACCAGACCCTTCAAGTCTCCTGTTACCAGACCCTTCAAGTCTCCAGCATCTACAGGGGTGAGTCATTGTACACTGAAAGGGACTGTCATGTGTTTTTGTTTTTTTATAAATAGTGTAACCAGAATACACTAAACTCAGATCTATTGAAACATCACATTTGAAAAAAGTATTAATTGATTATATGAAAATTCTATTCTTTCAACTTAAATATAAGAAGATGGTGATAGTCTAGAGATGAGATTCTCATTGACTGAGCTGTTGGATATTCTGGTGCTGCTTTTTACATAACCTATTATCGTCTGAAATGGAATCCCACCAATTCTAATTTTCTTATTTCTGTGTTTTGGTTTTTCTTTTGTCTCGATGAGTAGAAGGCAGATGCAAAACCAGTGGAAAACCCTGAAGAGAAGATAGATGCATTGAAGAAGAAACTGGCCACTGTCAGATCTCAGACTGAAGACTTAGAACAGGCGTGAGTGTTTTTTCAATTTGCCAATCCATCTCAAGATCAAAAGTCAGAAGTCAGATTGTATCATCAATATTGTTGTTCACAGCCATATATTTCATTAGAAATCTTTCACTTTAGTTTTCTCTCCACTCATCCCCAACTGTTAATTTCTCCAAACGACCCACGTTTATGACGGGGAGGCCACCATGTGGTTGTGTCATAACAGATGTCCAGAACGTGAGGAATGGCCATAATTTATCCCTGCAGGTAGAATCACTGCTTGTGTTTCATTGTCAGCCAGGAAATAGGACAATTTTAATAAAATCATTGATTTTTACACTGCAATTGTTGACCGTACACTTCTTCTATGTTTTTCTATTTTCTATGGATAGAACGGCCACATTTTCACCTTTAAGGTGCAAATATTTTCATTGATTTTCTACAAATTTCGAAATAACATATCTTTTTAAATTTTAATTCAATTTTAATAATTTTTATACCAATTTAATCAGGAAAAAAAAGTTCTACCTATTGAATGCAACTTAAAGACAACGATTATATAATCTAAATTTGGGTTTTCCGTACCTAATTTAAGTTGGCTGGATGAAATTAGTTCGAGGAAACCGTGTTCAAGGCAAAAATTAGTTCAAGGAAGAAATGGATTTATAACAAAGTACAATAAGGAAAAAATTTGGGACATTCGATTGAGTTCAAGGAAACAGTGCTGGAGTGTAGTAACCTTTCTTACATAACGAGGTCGAGGGGATCGACCATAAAAACTTTCTATTTCCGAGTTACATGAATCTATGTTTATGGTAGTATATTAAACACCCATAATAATAATAATAATAATAATAATAAAATTAAAAAAAAAAAAAAAAAATATATATATATATATATATATATATATATATATATATATATATATATATATATATATATATATATATATATATATATATTTAAAATAGCATCTTTAATAGTTTTGTGTGACGGTGGCAGTAGTATTTTCCTATGTTTAGCATTATATGATTATATGTGACTCCAGAACATGGAAAATTGCAAAAAATTGCGGCAATTGTTAAAATTGCGAAAAATCGCAAGCGCCGCGATTTCCTGGAGGGACAGACCGCCGAGCCTCATTGCCCCCTTCCCCTTTCCATCAGGTCATTATGGCAAGGTACGGTTTTCTCTAACTTTTTTGCTTGTCCCGAGGAGTTTGAGGAAACCACGCTGGATTTATATTTATTGTCATCATCCTCATTGAGTGAGTTTGTTTAATTCTGCATGTGATTTACAAATTTGATTGTTGTATTCACAGAGGTTTCCAGGAAGAAGAACTCCAGGACCACATTACCAAACTCCATGAGTACAACGAGGTGAAAGACGCTGCCAGTCTTGTTCTAGGTCGGATAGGTATGTGGATTGATGGCGGTTATAATAGTTGGTCGATGATATGAAACATTGCCAGACCAAAGTAGAAAGAAAATTGCAAGACAAAAAATCGGCCTGCCTCGATTAAAGCAGGCTTATATCTTGGGATTATTTTTTAATTCTTCTCTTTATACAGTGCAACCTCTGGATAACAACACCCCTGATTAATGACAACACCTGGATAGCAACATTGACCTATAATGTTTTTAGTAATAGAATAACGACATACATTTTAGTAAAACCCCTGTTTAGCGACATTGTTATAACAATAATCGGCAGTTGATGTTGATGATTAATACCCTAAATCTAAACGCCTTTTTTCCCCCTCCTAATGAGATTGCTTTGTTACTGACCAATCAGAACACATGTTTACTACACTGTGTGGTGTTCAACTAATTTGTGACTGATTGTTGTTCATGCATAGTTGTAGCTTCATTCAACTTCTTTTGGTTCAATTATTCACGGGGGAGATTTTTGTGTATACTTACATGTTACGTCACACGTCACACGCTATAACTTCTCAAGTGAAGCATATATCGTTTCCAAATTTTGCATGGAAATAGTTTTATGTCTGTTCATAGCTCATGCCAAATTTCGTGTCTGTATCTTAATTAAAAGAGTCCGTATCGAAGGAGTTTTTGTTGTCGGTGTCCTTATCGTCGGGCGGAAACCTCGTCTGACTTTAATGGCGATTTTCTCAAAACTTGTTTCTTCTACCTGCTCTGATTCAAACATCTATAACTTTGGAATGCGATCTCCGATCATGATAATTTTTGTATCATATTAATCGCAATTGAACAAGCTTTCATTTGATATATATCATCATCTAGTCAGCTGATCCTGCGTAGGACGTTGCTTCCCGAACTTTCTTGCGAAACAGATTACGGTTTTCCGCCAGTCTACTTGCTTGAGTTGCTGTCATTCCCAGCCATTCGCATATATCTTGTTCCCAGCTTCTTGTTGGTCTACCTCTTCCTCTCTTGCCGTCTACCCTTGTCTGCAGAATGTGCTTTTCTAATGATTCGTGGCGAGTCGTGTGGCCAAAATAGTTTAGTTTCAATTTCTTTACAGTTTGAAGAAGAATTGGTGATTTTATTCTGATCCTTCTCAGGACTTCTTTGTTTGTTTGTTTTTCAGTCCATGATATTCTGAGTATTTTTCTGTAGCATGCCATTTCAAAAGCTGTGATCTTTGTGCTCTCTGCTTTGCTGATAGTCCATGCTTCGCATCCATATGTTGCAGTTGGGAAAACAACACTTTTGAGGATTTTGATTTTTGTTTGAATGCACTGCCCTTTCCAGATATTATTCATCTTTTCTAGCTTTGATCTTGCCATTGCTAGTCTCCTCCTGATCTCTGGGGCCGATATATATATATATATATATATATATATATATATATATATATATATATATATATATATATATATATATATATATATATATATAATATAAAATATATATATAACTCAAAATCGTCAAAACCCAACTTAAATAATGTTTCGAGGCTAAGGGTCACAATTGATTTTCTTGCTTTATTCTTAGTTTTGTTAAATGGTGTTCGAGCACTGCTTGTGATCAA
Organism: Berghia stephanieae; assembly: GCF_034508935.2. Taxonomy (NCBI): domain Eukaryota; kingdom Metazoa; phylum Mollusca; class Gastropoda; order Nudibranchia; family Aeolidiidae; genus Berghia; species Berghia stephanieae. Next base: position 32,927,335 of record NC_088368.1, on the reverse strand, counting down.
AACAAAGACAATACACATTTGAAAGTGAAAACAAAACTGGTATAAATAGAACGAAGTTGACGTCACTCAGGTGTTTGTTATTGTTTTTTTGCCATCCATGATTATGAGTAATTCCCACTAAACTGTATTAATCAGACTATAAACGTTCAAGGTTACACATAGTTATGTGTGTTAGTCCCTTTTATTTCTGGATGGTAATGTTGTGAGTTTCTTAGCCAAGCGCATAGCATCTATACCTTTTGTAAACAGGAGAAATACTCATTCTAACACCACTCACTCTTCAAGGAAAGATTTTAACTGGATTATTTTAAGATCCTTGAAAGCAGACCAAAAAAAACCCCTACATTGCCCCTGAAATAAAACTGCAGTTGGCTACTCTCTTTTCCGATCTAATTATTTCCTCTTACTTTATCCACAGCCACGTTTGAAGGTGTTCAAACTAAAGACTTGTATCAGCGATATGGCCTGGAACTCACTGACTAGCCACAGGTCTCTGTAGAAACCAGGGAATGATTCATTGTATTATTTTGTGAACCAATCAAATTACTGGGACTAAATTTGAGGTTGCATGTCCAAGTTCGTCAGAGCGAGAGGTTGTCTACACATCTTCATACGTGGAAAAAGAAACTGAGGACATTGTGGAATTAATCACAGTCAACCATGAAATTGACATACATGTATATTTTTTGATGGGTTTTAATTGTCCTGTTAGTCTAGTCACATCACACCACTGACATCATTTTATAGATTTCCTGTAATTCTAGCTGGCGTGTATTTGTTAATGAGACAGGGAGTCTAGTGTTACTCGTCTGTGTAAAAAATATTAGGTAAGTATAGATGAATGATTATAGACAAAGAACGTAGTATCCGTTTTATAACAGAATGATTTTGTATGAATTATAATTAGAAGTATTGAGTCAATGAAGTTGATTTATTTTCCAATCCAATTCCAATCATGAACTAAAATAAATAGGTAAAATATCAGTTGATTTCATCTCCAGATCAGACATACCCCCTTCACCCCACCCCTTCAAAATATAAAAAAAAAAGAAGTAAAAATTAGTTTTGATTTTCATTCTTGGTGAGGGTACAAAAATAAAAATTTTAAAATATCAGTATCAGTTTTGATTTCTCTCTCAAATCACATTACACACATAAATCTTATACTGTGTACCTAACCCCGGTCATGGAAGAAGCCAAAAATAGCAATGATTTGGGTCATGGTGAGCTGAACCAATGGAGTGTAGTGGGGAAGGTAGAAGAGCTGAAAACTAAATCGTGTCGCAAGGTTTTCATGAAAGAAAGTTGTAATCTGGCCTTGTTTTATGTAAAGGCTAAAAATAGATTTTATCTGACCAATTCAGCTTGCCCTCATGCAAGGGGACCTCTGGAGCAAGGGGACATCGAAGAAGCAGGTGACTCATACACAGTTACCTGCCCGTTGCATTACTACAGCTTTGATTTGGAGACTGGAGAGTCGTCGACAGGTCTCAGATTGGCAGTGTACAAAACAGAGATCAGGGGAGGCGATTTGTATGCTTTGACTCCTCGCCCCGTGTCACTGAAGAAGTTGTCATGATGATGAAGAATTAAAATGTAGCATCACTGACAACCTCTAACTGTAATGTAGGATTTTGTTTTGATGCCTATTTTAGTCAAATACCATTATTGTTTTGTTGAATATTTTAAAACTTAAAAATCTGACACTGAAACAAAAGCACTGAGGTTCAATGACGTATAAAAAATATTTAAAAATTAAAACAATGCTGCTGCTTCAACCCTCATGATGGTGTTGATTAATGGGTAAAGTAAGAAATACTGGGCGGCGTTCCTGACCTCCCATAGTGGGCAGGGAGGCACTTACTGTGTCATCTATCCCCCTATATCTGTTTTCTAACATGCTTTCTGTCTTTGTCTTTGGATGAGATTACTTAGTTTTGTCCTGGCCCTGGCCGGATACCCTAGCTGGGAGGGAAACAGTCAAATGTATAGTCAGAGTTTTGGGAGATGATTTTTTTTTTAGTCTTGTAAATCATCTCTCTGTACTGTTATGCACTGTATTTTTTTGTTTACATATTATATATGGTTTTAAACAGTTGAGTGTATTCCTCTTAGAGGGGGGGGGGGGGGCCCTTTGCTCTGGATGAGACTTTTAGGTACTACTATCTCAAACTAAGTACTTTGACTTTGATAGTGTGTGCTCTTGGAATCTACGTCTGTTCCCTATGTGAACCAATTCCCTCTTGTCCTTTCCTATACTTGGGTGCTTTAATTGTAATTCTAGAACTTTTTACTATCCCATTTTCTTCCTTTTTACTGGCGTAGATATGACCTTAATGTGCTGCAAGCGCTGTAAAACTCTTAAAATAAAAAACAAAGTAAGAAAGAGAATATCTCGATAATTTAGATGAAATGCATTTAAGCTGCGCAATATTCACATTCATTTTAGAATTGTATGGGCTTTCTTATATTTAGCTAAAAAATACTGTATATTAATAATATTAAAAGTCTCTCTAAGTCATAGATAAGAGCTGAAAAAGTATAATGACTTCAGTTTGTAGAAAGAATTTTCTTTTGCTAATTGTTATGAATTGGTTCAAATTTATTCTGTGTACGATTTTTTTTAGTTTGTTTGTATTAGCACATTCCAGGTCCTGGTAGTCACAGGGTGAATTTGTGATTGTTTGAATTTACATGTGTTGATGTATCTAGGAGTGAAGTTACTCTATGACTCAAAAGTTTATTCTTTGGGATAATTCAAGTTATCCCAAGCGGTCATTTAAAGGAGTCTTTACTGCACCATATGGCTCATGCCTTTCTGTCTTCAATTTGTTTCATGTGGTGTCAATGCTCAAATATGAAGTGATCTTGAGCTTGGTCACTGACTGGATGGGTGACTGATCCGTTTTTAATTCTTGGATAAGGCACTATCCATATGCCGTTACCTAACTCAACTGGGGTAAATGTAAATGAGTACCTGGCTATTCGCAGTGACTGGTAGCTGGTGTCGTAAGATTGCTATATAACACAGAAATTTGTCTCCATATGTCCTGCTGTGAGAATAAAGTCGTTATTGTGAAGTGCATTGAGCATGGTGTATCAATGGAAATGTACTATAACGGATGGTGTTCCAAAAAAAAAGGGGAACAGCTGTTTTATTGCCTATTGAACAAAAAATGAGCTCACTCATCTAAAATCTAATTTGATATCCTAAAAGAGTCAATAAATATGTTTTACAAATTTTATTCTAGTCTCTTTCTTTTTACTCTACTGACGCTGAAATGAATTAATACAGTGCACCTCAGATACAGTGACCTCGGATTGAACGAAAACTTCAAATCGACAGTTTTTTAAAGCTACTTTGCATTCAATAAAGTTCATTAACCCGCACCTCAGCTACAATGAAGTAATCAAACTGTGAAGAGCATGATGAATGGAGACAGTACTGGAATATTAAAATATTGCTTCGCTTACCGAATTCATTGAGTTTTATTAAACCAACATTGTGTGGTAAACCACTTTTACATTATATTGTAATACAGTAACAATCAGGGCATAGGGGCATTGCATATGTCCGAGTGGATTGCTAGAAGTCATATGACGCTCCATGTCAGCTGCAGAGAGTGACGCTGTCTCATGGCAATGGGACGATTTTTTTCTGATCTTTGTGCTTATGGAAGGGTGGTTATGTGCAGGTATCATCGATGAAGAGGAGTGGTGAGGTTTGAAGAATGGGACTCGGGAGTGAGTAGAGAAAAATTTTGGATATGAGACAACACAAGCCAAGGTCAGGTAGGATGAGGCGAGGTGGGAGACAACCAATATATCTCATCAAATTAACCGTGTCAAGAAGGGGTCAATCTAACAAATGTGATTGAGACAGCCAATCATGAGGCAAACACTGTGTTGGTTTGGGGCAATGTTATAATCCATTTAATTTTACCAACATTGAGTATCCTTGCAAGGTCAAACATCTTGTACATTAATATCAAAAGTGACCCCTCTGATTCAACAAAACATTGGTTGTAATGAACATTGGCCTCCAGTCACGTCTATTTAGTTGTAACTGAGATTATGCAATGTAGTATCACAAGCTCTGTCAAACCCCTAAAAACAAACAGAACTATTCCCCTTTGAGCCAGTGAGCTCATCTCTCCACATAGTATGAGGTCTCAGCTTACTGATCGTATCCATTTATGTATCCCTCTCTTAGCAAGAGCCTGTGCTATTGTCTGGGTATAACTTTAGGTCGCCTCAAGCTCCGACTATGCACACAGAAATGAGCTTGCATTTTTACGTCTACTTATATGTGCAGTCTCCAGTCCCATTACTTTCTTTAACTTGCTGAGATGATGCAAATGTTAATGCTGCAAAATGTTTAAAACCAAATACAGTGGAATCCTGTTGTAACGAGATGTATGGGACTGGTGCGAAAAATCCGTTATAGCAGGATTCTCATTATAAGAGATCCTGTAATAAACTCAAGGGAAATAATTATGCGGGCCTACTCTGGGTATTGGGTTATAATTATTCTTTGTATTATCTCCCCTGATAGTGATATCGTTGAACATGACCGTTGGGCATTAAGTATGTAGTTGATCAATTAAGAATTAATTTTTTTAAATTTTTTTTTTTTTTTTTTTTTGGGGGGGGGGGGGGGGGGGGTATGTTTTGTTTTGGTACGTTATGGGAGGGGGTTGTTCCAGTTTTATTTATCCCATCTAACAAAATACAATTTTTTTTTTGTTTGTTGCTTTAGGTCTCTTCTAACACAATTGAGGTTATATGAGAGACCGCTGAAACAAAGAAACAAGCAATCTAACAAAAATAGTACAAATGTAAATCAAAATCATAACCTAAAGATATCATAAGCTAAATTATAAATAACCAAGAACAAACAGGCAGAAGATTTACAGAAAAAAAATATCCCCTGTCAAAAATACAATCACAAACCAAAGAAGCAGGATAGGCTAGTAAAGAGAAGAAGAAACGACATCACTATCGGATCGTACACCCATGCGAACATCATAGGTATTTGATTCAAGGGTGATGCTCCCATCCAACCACCAGCAAAAAAATACAAATTCAAACACACACCCAACACTCCAGACAGACAATTTAAAAACTAACATGAATTTTAAAAATATTAACAATCACAATCTAATTCTAACATTGCACATTTAAGTCAACACATTCGTCCACTCATTCAAATCTCGAGATCTTAGGCAAATTCATGATACATAGCATGGGTAATATAGGTTATCATATATAAAAAAAACACTTGTTCTTATATCATGGATTTTGGTTTGAAAAAAGAGTCAATTGTTGACTGTTTCTTTGTACTGGTGGCAACGTCATTGATGAAATTGTCTAGGACATTGATGCTCCCTGGCACTGACATGCCGTTTCCTTGCTGCATGCAAAACTGGCGAACCACTTCAAATGCCTGCAGTGCTGCTTTGGACAGAATGATGGCGACTTCTTATGTTGTGTCTTCCTCTTCTATTATTTCTGAACTCTCTCCAGTTACACATTGTGCTGTGTCAGAAGTTGACAACTCCTCTATTGGAGTAAAGCTCTCATTCACTGACAGATATTCGTTGGCCGTCATATTCAGAGGCATTATGTCTCTCTGTCAAAAAGGTTGTCGATGTCGGTGCGATCGTTGATGGGTACAATATCGTGCGCGGCGTCTGATACTAACAGATCATTGTCCAAATCAACCGTTGGAGACAGAGTAGTTGGGGTGATTTTGAATCCATCGTGGCGAAAGCATTTTGCAATGGTCTCCATCTTAATATCGTTCCATGCAGAAGCAGAGGTGTACATTGCATCCAACACACTCATTTGTAAGTAGCTGTCGGCGCTCCCATCCTTGTCCATGGTGGCAATAAGTTGTTTTAGTACCCTCTTTCTGTAGAGCACTTTAAACGATTGGATAATCACCTGGTTACAGGGTTGTAGTACACTTGTGGTGTTTGGCGGCAGGAAAAACAGTTGGATGGCCTTCAAATCAGTCATATTATGTGGGTGCGCAGAGCAGTTGTCTACAATGAGTGCGACGCTTCTTCCTTGCAGAGCGAACTATCTAGCTTCCGCACCCATTGCTCGAAGATCGTACTTTTCATCCACCCCTCTCTGTTGAATTTATACTCTGTTGGAAGAGCTTTGATGTTTTTGAAGCACCGCAGCTTCTCGAACCTCCCTATTGTGAGGAGTGGCAACTTCTCCGTCCCATTCATATTGGCAGCGATTAACAGTGTGATCCTCTCCTTTGGATCTTGTTGCCGCTGCACACCTCTCCCTGTCTCACAAGCGTGCGGTTTGGCAGGCACTTGTAGAAAAGACCAGTTTCGTCCGCGTTGAAGATTTCACCGGGCTGGTATTTCCTCAGGATTTCTTGCAGCTGACCTTTCCTCCAACTGTCAATAGTTTCGGTCGAAACTGAAGCTGATTCGCTACAAACAACTTTCATTGAAATGGCTGGCCACCCAGGAAAACGCGACCGATGCGGCCGTATAATAAGCCACTTACCTCAATGCGGCCGCATAATTCACCTTTTACCGCATAATTATGCAAAATATGGTTTTTAGCGTGAATTTATGACCATTGTATGAAGAAAAATGAAACCAAAAAAGTCCGACGATGTTCCCAAATACGTGACAGTGACTTCCATTTAACTTTAAAGGGATGCTATTCCAATTCCAAGCAGGGTTGCCAATTTGGCAGATTTTCTGCCAAATGTCCTTTTTTTGGCAGAATTTGAAGTCGTCTGGCAGAGAAAAATCGGTTTGGCAGTTTGGCAGATATCATTTTCCGAGGCCTAGGGATGAATGTTTAGGGCTACAACACGTTTTCCATGGCAATTTTTATGTATTAGTGATTTTTCAAACTTGGGAAATGAAAAAAAATAAATTATGACATCGGCCTTGAGAATTTTTTGTTTAACAAAACTGATGAGTTTTCAAAGTGGGTACTATAAATAGTACGGTTTGGCAGATTTTTGTGGTATTTGGCAGACTTTTAAAATCCAGTTGGCAGAATGCCTGAAATTAATCTGGCAACCCTGATTCCAAGTGTATGATTTGATTTGTCTTCTTGAGATCTACCCTGTTAAGCTGCTCCTGTCTCCACCTTGGAATCAACTTGAGAGCCTCACAAAGCTGAAAACTGTACCCGAGGAGGAGATCAAGAGGTAGACCCGGCAGCTTGGGGTCCCTTGCGGTGAAGAACTCCATCACCTCTTCAGTTGAAGTGCCACATTTTTGGCAGTCCCCTTCTGATGAAGTGCCAGCTTTGGCTGCTTGTGCCAAGTGGTATATATACACCACGATCAACAGCGCTGATGCTGAGCGCAGCTTTTCTGTTTACAATCTGATATTGTCAGACAGGCGCAGGAGTCTTAGCACGACGTCTCTACGACATCTAGCTTGTCTGTGCTACAACAAAAAATTAAGTTTTGAATTTGCGTTGTAGTTCTTTATTTTTGAATTGGTTAAATGTAAATAAAGCAATGGAAAAATTTAGACAGCTATTTATTACTTTTTTATTGTTTTGCATAATTTGTAATTTCCCTTGCATAATTTGCCTTCCCCCCCCCCCCCCCCCCCGCATAATTTGGGGTATTTTTTTTTTTTGCATATTTGGGGGGGGGGGGGGGGGGGGGGGGGGGGGGGGCAGAAATGGCATGTCTGGCCTTGAAGCGATTCAACCAACCAATGCTCATGTCAAAGTTCTGGTGTCCTAGGGTTTTTGCAAGTTCATTGCCTTTTTCCATTAAGATGGGGCCTGATATTGGGACACTGAGGCTCCTAGCCTGGTTGAACCATAAAAACAAACTGCGGTCAATGTCTTCAAAATCGGGCTTTCTTATTTTCTTCTTTTCTTGCTGGAATCGTCCACTGGTATACGCTGCCATGATGGTTTCTCTATCTTTCAAGATGGTGTGTAAGGTGTGTAAGTGATGTCATGCGACCGACAAATTTCTGCTTTTGTTCAGATCTTTTTATCGACCTCTTCAATCAACATAGCTTTGGTCTCAAGAGTTAAACATTTACGTTTCTTGATAAATGATTTAGAGTTAGAGGCCATTATAAAGGTGTATGAACAAGGATATGTCTTGACTGGTACTGATGATAATTAAATTAAAACTGACTTAGCACTAGCGATGTTGACTGCTCGGTGTTGGCAATAAGAAAGAAAGGGACTCACAAGTTGCGTTCTCCCCTACCCAAGGCATCGTGTAACACCACCATGTCGCCCCCATCCCATTACATCGTGAGTTCATTCCACTTGCTTGCACATCTCATGCCCTCCACTCGCATTCATTCGGTCCACTGTTAGGTTACAGTCCACCCCCCCCCCCCCCTCGCCTACAACTCATCCCCCATCGTAATCAAAGCAGTAAGAGCCATTGTACTGGTGTGTAAGTGATTACATCTAGTCATCTTGCCTAACATCAGGCTCTTGTAAACGATGCCTAACAGCAAACACTGCTAGCGTGTTTCATGCGATGCGCCTACCTTATCTCTCTACCCCTCCAACTCCCCCTTCCCTCCTAACTCATTCCACGCAGTCTTCATTGTTTGTTTGCACACTGAGGATATCCCATTCGCTATACACAGCATCGACGCATTATGTCATTTCGCAACCGACCAGGTTTTATTCGCTTTTGCAACAGCAGCAGTCAGCAGCACTATTCCGTTATAACCGACTCGCGTAATAGTCCGATTGCATTATAGCGATACTTTTTTTTTACAGAGATAAAGAAGAAAAAAAAACGGGGTTTTAGAAAGATGCCGTTACAACAGACCTCGTTATTCCAGGACTCGTTATAAATGGACTCCACTGTAATACATTTTTGACCTGAGATCAATCATGTATTGTCTGCACCTCCTATCCTACGAGGGAGGGTAAGAAGTCCAATACAGTAGAAATGGGGTTGTCATAGAATAATGCAATTCTATCAGAATTTGAAATATTTATTTGTATCACAAACGGAAATTTGCATTCAAAGTTAAGCACCACTCAGGACATTCAATTAAACCATACACAGAATACATATATGCATGTATTTTCCTCTAATTCTAATGAAGCTCTGCCAAGGAACCTATTGTATTAGATTTAAATATCTACTCTTGCAAGGAAGATAATTCAAGTTTAGAGTGATTTTGGTTATGGATAAAGGATGCCTGTCATTTGCAGTAACTGAAGAAATTGTTTGCATGATGGAAAAACCATCATGTAATGTGACATGAATTTGTGGTCAGGCATAGGTATCTTAAGTGCTTCCGACTTCCCTCACATCCTCCCATGTGCCATGGTGGTGTGTGTTTTGTTTGGTTAAGCGAGTAACTCAGGAGTGAATGATACTCATTATTTTGCCAACAAAAAAGGAATGAATCTATGAGATCAGGACGTGCAAACATTGAGATCATATATACTTGCACAGAAAGCTACATCACAGTTTTTGTCTCTTGTCTTACAGCCCTGTTCACATATTCGACAAATGTTTGTTTGTTTTTGAGGGTTTTACGGCGCTTGCAACACATTAAGGTCATATCAGCGCCAGTAAAAAGGGAAAAAAAGGGATAGTAAAAAGTTCTAGAATTACAATTAAAGCATCCAAGAATAAGGCAGACAAAGGGGAATTGGTTCAAAAGGGAACAGATGTAGATTCCAAGAGCACACTATCAGTGTACTTAAATTGAGATCACCTAAAAGTCTCATCCAGACACAAGCACAGGTCCCCACTATAAGGAACACACTCAAATGTTTACAAATCATATTTAATACATAAATAAAACATAATAGAGTGCATAACAGAGAGATGATTTACAAGGTAAAAAATATCATCTCCCAAAACTAACTATACATTTGACTGTTTCCCTCCCAGCCAAGGTATCCGGCCAGGGCCAGGACAAAACCAAGTAATCTCACTCCAAGACAAAGACAGAAAGCATGTTGGAAAACAGACATAGGGGGATAGAAGACATAGTATGTACCTCCCTGCCCGCTATGGGAGGTCAGGATCCCCACCCAGATATTCGACAAAACATGTGTCCGTTGGATGCATGTTGCACTGTACATGGCACCAATCTAGCACACCAGGAAAGACAGCATTAAACAAATTAAGGGTTTCCCCATCTGTACCACCAACCACGCATGAGGGGAATATGAAATGACCCACTCGAAACACTGGAAATTCAATTTTAATTTTATTTCACAAAATTATCAGCTCAGCATAAATTATAAAATGATAGATTCTTTCTCTCACACGTTTTTATCTCTTCACAAAATGATCCACACACATATCTACCATTGTCGCAATCACTCTCACATTCCCAAGTCAACAACAATCAGCAATTTAAATAGAAAAAAAATCCACATTGTAAAAATATGACCTGAAGTTGTCTGAAGACCACATTTTGAGACAAAATTGGGCGTGTATAACAGCTTATAACTGGGTCATGTGGAGTGAGGGATTTTTCAGAGGAGTTTTTGGGGGTTTTTTGTTGTTTTTTTTTGTATTTGGTAACTGAATATTAACCCTTGGAAATCCCCAACTAATTAGCACCTTAATCACCCATCATTTCTCAAAATTGTGCCATAGACAAAAAATATTAGCAGGCAGACCTGTCCAAATTTGGCCAAATCCAGATTTCCTCTCAAGATTTGGATGTCTTGACCAAAATTTTGGTTGCTCAGAGACATATGATCACAGCTGACTGCACTAGGCACATCACAAAGTGATAATTCATAGAAATTATGTATTCTGTGTTGATACGTTTTCCCCCCTTTCACAATTCGGACTTTTAAAAACAAAAATTTCTGGGGTTGTGGCAGGTGTGAGAAAGTGACAATTGACTTAGTGCACTGACGAGTGCTGTATTTCTAATGCCTAATGGCTTTGAATTTGAACAAATATTTAATATTCAAATAGATGATAAGACTTATCATCTATTTGAATATCAACAAAGATGTTAATTCAATTTTGTTTTTACTTAACACAATCTCTGTAACAAATAGTGAAAGTATAAGATATAAGAACATTTTTAATATATTCCACGCTTACATGCATAATTTATGCAAATCCTTAAAACAGTATGAAAAGTATTAGCGAAAAAAGGGTGTCATTGTCATATATATACAAGTAACATCTAATAAAGAAATGGTTTAAAAATCAACCAAAGCTGGCGACCACAAACTGGCACATTTGTACTTGTACCAGAAATTTCCCCCCCCCCCCCCCCCCCCCCCCCCCCCCCCCAAGATTCCCGATTTCCCAACTTGCTGGGGACCCTCTGTAAGAGAATAAGAGAAATAATCAGTTGATCAAGTTAGCTCCAACCCCCTTGGAAAGGCAAACGCGAAACAATGGTTCTTTATCATTTGCTGAGGGTCCTCCAATCTCGAAAATGACAAGGAGTCGCTTCACAACTACCATAACGTCTCGACAGCTTCCATTCCCTCTATCTGAGCACTTGTTGTACAAAAGCCTGAGCCAGTCGTACATATCCTGGTTCTTGTGCAGTGGAGAAGGAGGTGGTGGACAGGGTGCGGTTGAGTGGTTGGGGTGTCTGACTGGTACTGGGGGGCACTGGAGGAAAATAAGAAGTCAGTGTGAAAAGGAAAAAAAATATACATATATATATATAAACATGCACATTTATAACATAAGACAGTTCCATGATTTCACCTTTTGGATCTAAAGGGGAAAAAATGATTTTCAACAAAGTAATCCAATAAAGGTCTGTGTTCCTACAGCTTATAACGTGACAACTCAACTGCTTAAATTTTCTCTATTTTTTTTTCTTTATGTAAATCAAGTTACTCACTGATGCAGACGATAATTCTATTATTGAAATGAAAGAGCCATTTTGAAAATTGGTTATAAAACGTTCTCACACCCTCCTATATTTTTTCACAACTATCCCAATAAATCGTTTGGGAGTTGACAATTCTGATAACATGACGGCAATTAAAAAATATCTCAATCTCAAATATTTCAAAGGGTAAGAAAAACAATTTTTTGTGGGGTTTTTAAATTTTTGTTTTGGCTCTCCTGAACACTTAAAAGAAGCATATTTAGACATAAGATCTTTTAAAATAAAACATACAAAGCTATATAAAGCTCCTATTTGAAACTTTGATAATTTGTTTACACTTTTCTGGCATTTTGAGAAGCCACTCATGCATTTTTTCTCATGCCACTCTCTTTTTGTTTTTTCTTTATTTGTTGGGTATTTTGTTTGTTTCAACTTTCATTGTTTAAACCAAAGAAACTGACAAATGCTAAGCCATTTCAAAAATTCTGTGAGAATCATTAATATCAACATATTTTTGTGTGCAATGTCAGAAAAATGCTATTGGTCACAGCCGGATGTGACAGTTTCTCACCGATTGAAGACAAGGGATAGGATGACTGGGGGGGAGTGACACTGGAACTTCCTCCACGACGCAGTTGGCGCTGGAAACTCGACAGGAATAAATTCTGGGAACCAAATTGGACGTGAGATTTGATTAAATGAAATATCACATCACATCACACACACACATGTTCATGTTGTATAATTGGGTAATAGTCTATGTCTCCTTTTTAAAAAAGTCTCAATATTGTAATGAAAATATTCTCAAACCTAAAAACACACATAAAATAATGTCAATTAATCAATGTTAAAACAAGCAATGAGTTATCAGATCTGTATATATGCGAACGTAGATTATAGCATGTCTCAATCTGGTGTTCGGTCTGGGTGAACTAGATGCTGCTGTCGATTCAAGTCTAAATTATGAAATGGTATAAGTCAAATTTATGATTTTAATGATAAATATCAAAAACTCAAATAAAAACAAAACAAACAAACAAACCCCAAAGCTTCAAATTTTGCACATTTCCATGGATTCATGATGCCAAATGTGCTTCACAATGCTTCATTCATTCCCCAAGCAGGACACAAGTGGCCAATTTTCTATTCAAACAGTAGCCTAGAAGTCACCATATGAGGCCATGTTTTTGTTCTTTATGCATGTAACGTGTCTGGGGAATAGATTTGCTACCCCTGGTCACTGACCATGACCGACATCGCTTGATTTTATCACAGAATGAGACACAGTACTCCTGAGTCACCAATGCAAGCATGATTATGTCATTGTCAGAGTGTCAACTATTCCTACCATTTCTGTTCCCAACTCCCTCTTGAGGTATTGCCGTTCCCGAGGGCTGAGGTTGTGGTCACGTAGATATCGACAAGCCTGGGACATCAGAAGGTCTAGAGAAGCATCCAGAACATGTTGGATCACTGGCCTGGATGGGATGGGATGACAAGAGTTGTGAATTGGAAATGGAATTTTAAAAAACAAAAAACTTCGTCAAACACTAAAAATTTCTAAGGCACTACTTCATTAGAGCTCACTTACAACAAACATACTTTTAAAAAAAATAAAAAATGATGCCCTTCTGCCACGACATCATAAGATACCGTCGCCTAGACATTCCTCGAAGGAATTTAGATAATTCATCAAACAAGACGTCTGATGTCAACAGTAATCACCCATGATGTCCAACTGAGCAAATTGGGGGTTAACAGACCTGCCATTTTACCGACACAAAAAATCAGGACCAAGGTCTCAAAAATCAGGACGCTTGAAAATAAGGGACAAAACGCTACTTTGATATTTTTTTTAAACACTCACATGAGGACACCAAACTCACAGGCGTAGTGCCGTTATTCTGTGCAGTTATTGTCGACCACATTTGGCCAGAAGACTTGGTGATGGCACAAAGCCATAACAAGACTTCCCACGACTAATAAGAGTCATCTTGATCAGAATTATATCACTCAGAAGCTGCAATTAACAATTCAGCTCAGTACGAGGTAGAGTTGAGAACAATGAATCAGTGACTGTGACTGGTGATTGACGATTGAACGAATGGTGTGCAAGAAAATGAAATAAACCACAACACAGGTATCGATGTCTTCTATGAAACAATAACACCTACGAATTCATTCCCGTCTGCCTATACTATAAAAAGAAATACTTATGACTGGGCAACATTACCGATATCATTATATCGATACCGTACAATGGGGTGGGGATATGTTATACACATCCGGTTCATACGGTCACCTCATCATTTGATTAACGCTAAAAAAAAAAATTCTCCGCCAATGTTTTTTTCTAACTAAAAAAATTCGAGTAAAAAGAAAAATCGGGACGCGAGAGAGAAAAATCAGGAAATTGGGACAGCAGCAAATTTCGCATAAATATCGGGACGGTACCGATTAAATCGGCACAAACGGCAGATCTGGGTTAATAATCTTGCCCAAGGAAAACGAAAGTGCCTGAAGCGGGGCTCAAATCCGGGACCTTCTGGGTCACAGTGCAATGCCTTAACCATTCTGCCACTTCGCCCCCTTAAAATATATTGATGGAAATTATGAACGCATGTCAATGCCACATTATTTCCCATGTTTTCAATTAAAGAAAGAGCTTCTGACATAAAGGACTTGATTCTCTGCCCAGGGATGTTCTTTATCAGTTTTATTCTGCTGAATGTTAATTGTAGTTAAAGATAATACATATGAAACATCAACATATTTTTTTTGTTGACTCAGTGCAAAGTATATCCATGACAGGCGTGCGGTTTTGTGGTCCAGTGGTATGACACTCAGAATGTGCCTGTAGGCCAAAGGTTCAATTCCTGCAGTTGACAACGCAAGTTGAGCCTTTGGAAAAAGCTCTATACTCACATTTCTACAACACTCAAGTGTAAAATTTGTTCAATCTGCAATTCATGCCAAAATTAGAGTTTATAAGTTTGAGTGACTATTGGCATTGGGATGAACAAAAACCTCAAGTTGAAGGCTAGCGCCTGTCAAAACTTAAGCAGTTTAATGCAAACTCAAATGTAATGGTAAGGAACTATGGTAAAGCTAAAACGGGAAGTTACAGGAATTATTACAATGTTCACCTTAAATCATCCTGTTGAAGGCTATATGTCAATGATAGTTCAACAAGACGAGACATTTTCGTGACAAAACTAACCGTACCTTGGCACTGTGTTGTTGTTGGTTGTAGTTTTAGAAGCATCCAATGGTGACGGGGACAAGCGATGAGGGGAAGTTGACTTGTTGTCACTCTGTATATAAAAGGAGGGAAATGTTTGTGCAGATATATATAAAAAAAATGTTTTATTAACTATCCATTTATTTGTTTTTATCAAATTAGGAAGAAGGCATTAACTTTTTAGGATCTGAGGCATCTTTACCCAGGTTTGGAATTCTGTTCAAGTTCCTAATTGTAGCATATCTTTGGGGTGCATGCATTGGGAATGACTTTGAATTTCTCAAATCAAAGAATGTATGAATATTTTTCCCCCAATAGATTCAACAATATCACGTCTCATTAAAATTTATACTCATCTTCATATTTTTTATTTGAAATAGAATATTGGCAATTTGATCATGTCGATTAAATATTATTGGTGGTCCAATTCAACCCATACTATTGCAGATTCAATTCATTCTGAAGATAGACGCAACATTTGTGTGGTGTGGCATGGTGTTAGGTTATTATGGCTCTGTATCACAATAATTATGTAATCCTGAGACAGAAATCTTTACTAATTGACAATTACAGTCTTCATAACTGTCGGAATTTCTCAATTTGTCAGGGAGGGAATTTCATCACCTTATTGTACTTGGGAAAGGACTGAATGTGAGCTTTAACTTGGGAGTGGAATTGCTCATAGCAGTGCTCTTTTCTTGGTTTCTTAATTTTTTAAATTTTTTTTTGTGACCAAAACTGTTCCTGCAAACTAATGATCTTATATTGATTAATTTTTTGGACTAATTTGACACTAACCAAATATATATATATATATAAAGATACTTGCTGATCTGTATATACACGAGCATATATTGCATGGATAATAGTTTCCCCAAAAGCTTGGGGGGGGGGGGGGGGAAGGGGGAAGCATTGTTCAGTAAATTAATTTATACAGGATTTCAATGAGACATTTAAAAATACCTTAGCCAGGTGTCTGACACACAAGGGGGTCAGGTAGAGAAGGGTTCCAAATGAGACTCCCGAAGCCAAGGGGCCATCAAGGGAAGGCGTGTTGAAGGCTACGTCAAGGATGGGTTCCCATTCTGTCACATCGACACTCTGGAATTAGGGAAAAATTCATTCTTACAATTTGACACATGTGACAAGAACGTTGTTGATAAAAAAAAATAAAATAAAATAACGACTCTGTGGCTTAAAACTGTGGACTTAAGAATATTAAATCTAAATAAAAAAAGAACAAAATAGCAGTAAGAAATCTTTTGGACTCCTCAGCCACCTACAAAAACAATAAGAAACAATGTACAGTTGGTGGTTTCTTCATGACCTTTTGTTGCTAAGCCTGCCAAATTATTGACATGTATGCCTGTTATGACTTTTATGGTATGAATTTCGAGCCATTCAATCAACAGACAGTACATACTTATGAAAATTATGTCAGTTATCATATATTTTATGAAAACTAATCGAATAAACATTTCAGTACTTTTATTTTTGACTTGAAAATTAAAAATAAAGTATGTTTTTCCCTTGAAATCAACCAATGACCGTGAACCATAGACCCATAACCAGCTTAACCCATTGCCGCCCAAATTGCCCGCTAAAAAAACATCTGCATAAGTCCGGATCGCCCGATATCGCCCGCCAGGTACCCAGTGTCATTGAACCCGTATATAAAAAATGTGTGTAGAACCACTTCTTTTTAATTGAAAAACGAAAGTAGAGAAAGAGTAAAAGCGAAACTAGCCGTTTCCCGATTGTTTTTATCTCAATTCGTTTGCCTGCTGTGATTTTTTGAAGTTTGTCGACCAAATTGGTTGTGGTAACGTCCTTTTTTTTTTTTTTTTTTTTTTTCTGAAATGGCGTTTGAATTCCTCAATTCTCTGGCGTTATCAACGTTTTTTAATGGATAGTGATGATGATAGTACTCATTCAGACACTAAATCAGACATTGAGGTTGAGTTGGATGCGCATTTTGATGACATTGACAATGGGTTTCATATGTTTTAATATTATTACATATTTTTCAACTTTAACATTTTTTTTTCAAATCAAAATATGAATCAATAGTCCAAAACAATACATCAAATTAAAGGCCATTCATTCTTCTTTCCAAAACAGCTTTAATTTTGTTTCTAGCATGCCTCACATTCTTGCAATTAATTTTTTAATGAAGTGTACTATGACATTTGGAAGAGTTATCTCCCCTCGCATGGTCTGTGAGAGACATTTTTTCAGATTATGCCCGGGCAGCAATGGGTTAAGTACTTGCCTATCACCCGAAGAAAACAACCAACAGATCCTGAGCATTAATCACAATTTTTAACACAGATGATTGAAAAACAAATGCAGAGTAATTTCCCTCATCAGTGTGTTTAAATATGGCAAGAAATACTCACTTTGGGCCTGACTTATTTGTCTGTTTGGCATGTACTAAGGAAGCACAGGGCTCAGCAGGTTAAGGGTTCAGTCCCTTCTAAGATATGTAATTCGAAGAGTTTTGCTCACTTGGGCATGCATTGTTTAGTTAATCAACAAAAACCTAGTTTATTAGTCCTATTCCTGTGAGACCGCGAGTCATCCTTACCTGGTCCATCATAATTTCTGTCAAGTTTGGACTGAATTGACGAAGACAAGACAAAGCTTTACTTATGATGACTAACATTCTGTTGGTGGGGGTGGGGGTAGAGGGGAGGGAGAAGATGAGATGGAAACAAAAATAAAGATATTGCAATCAATACTAAATACATTGAGAAAAAAAAATTGTTTCAAATATTCAAACATGAAAAATCAACAAAATAAAAATGCTAACAATCATTGCCAAATCTAAATTGGCAATTCCTGTATCACATTTTCTTAATCCTCCAACTTATTCCAAGAAACAGTAGAATCACATCTGGTACATCTACAAAATACATTTCACTTTCACTTCATGGCAGAAGACTTAAGGGCTGAAGCTCGGCTAATCGCTGAGTTGGATAAGTAAGTAAGTAATTATATATCCCTGTTACTGTTAGCAACTTGTGTACTTAGAAAAAAAAATATACTGTCAGCCCCATGTGCTATATAAATAGACATCATCATGCATCAAACTGTGTTAGTCAATGACCATAGCCTGGCACATCTTATCAAAATGTTACTATAAATAATATGTGACACTTAGCTGCTAGAATCTGTGGTCTGTAAAAAGTAATAAACAAGAAAGATTATAGCACCCCCCCCCCCCCCCCCCACCCCCAAAAAAATAATTTTAAAAAATAAGCAATGTTCAGTATTTTTTTTTTTTTAAGCTGTTATATTCATTTTTGTTCATTAATCTATTAATAGAATGTGTATGTGTTTATTTTCCCACAAAGACCCACACAACACAAGTTGAGACAAACAGTCCATACCTATGCTGTGTTTCTACAAGTCTGGTTGACGGCTGCTCTACGTCGTCTAGAGATGTCTGTTGTTGAAGAAGGGATGATGTCTGCAACATGGTGTCTGGCTTGGACGAACTTTCTGACCCCTTCCCATGCTGAAATGGGAGATGAAAAAAAAAAAAGAATGATTTTAAAATAATTAATTCATTTACAACAGAGCACATATATAAAGAGCGACCCCAGGAAGAAAAAATAGTTCTTTATATCAATGGTTTATTTCATGTGTTCGCTATTTCTATCAATTCATTTTAAGCATAATTGTCATAAATGTAATCTATTGTGTCAATGCCATCCAAAATGTTTGGAACTTTACTTCAACAAGTAATCAAATTTTCAAAACAAACCAATTACATATGACAATATTGATGTGGTCATGGCGACAAGGGCTGGTCTTGTGCCAATAATGGCAATAGAGATGATGATGATGATGATGATGAAATTTTTGTTGATGACAATGACAGACCTTACTTACCCCAAGAATATGCATGAGATAACGTGGCCTAATGATAAGAGCAGAGTACGTCTGGAGCAATGACATGAGCGCATCCTGTCAATAAACACAAATCACAAAAATTGTTTATTCTATAAATGGTAGAAAAATCTTGAATAATGAGATCAAAAGGAGTAGGGGAGGAAGAAGAAGTAGAAAATTAAGAAGAAGGTGAAGAAGATATTGTGCAACATCCATTAAATAAGCTCAAAGCTCTTTAAGAAGAGTTCCAAACCAACAACATTTAACGCCAAAGATGAGACAATTCTCTGTAATTTTGGACAGTCCGATGAGAATGTGGGTATAAAACCTTTTTTACTGCTCATGGCAGGACTCTAATCAAGGAGCTGAGTGTCATATCACAAGACCACAAAGAAATGAATATAAATGAACTAACAAATAAATAAACGATAATTTGAAAGAATAAATGCAAGTCCCACCCTTAACATGACAAGGACATCTGGTAACAAAGACCTCCACTGTCTTTGGAAGGCAGCCAATTGTAGAAAGATGTTACAAGTTGACTCCGCCTCTTTCATGTGGGCGGGGCTCAGACTTACTTGGGCTTGGATCAGGGCCTGATGGGGAGAAGTTTAGGTTAGGTTATTATTGAATGATTGGTAACAGAGCATCTTGTGAAATGGAATCTATTCATGTTTAGCCAAAAATTAGTTGTTCAGAGCAGACCCATAATTTCATTTGAATAGAATATATAGCAAATTATATAGAAAAAAAAATCACGAAACATTTGATTGAAACCAAAGCCTTTGTGACACATTAAATACTATCAACATAATGTGCAAATTGTAATGTCACATAGAAAATAACGATGATGATGGCAGTAACATTACTACTGCCATCAACACTACTACTACTACTATGAGTACTACTACTACTGATGATGATGATGATGATGATGATGATGATGATGATAACAATGATGATAATACTACTACCACCACCACTACTACTGCTACTACTACTGACGATGATGAAGCTGATAATAATAACAACAATAATAATAATTATAAAATTAGTCATCACCATGTAAAAAAAGAGAAAGTAGTACACAAACATATCAGTGGTACTTCTATAGATAGTATGCAGATGACGTCACTCAGGCCTTTGTTATTGTTTTTGCCATCCGCGTTTGTGAGTTGTTCTCACCAAACTGTATTAACCAGACTATAAAAGTTCATGGTTACACAGAGTTTGTGTTTGTGTTCAGGCTGTTGGGGAGTGGGGCATGTTTGCAGAGCACATGGGGATATTGTTTTTGTGTACTTGCTGCATCTTGAATCGGGAGTCCCTTTTGGGTATCAATTGTTCTTCGTGATATAGCAGTGCGATTTCGTTCGGGGGTCTTCGGTGGTGGTGCTTCGCTTGGGTTGTGAACGGATTGGTCTTTTTTCATGATGTATCTATTGTTTTTGCCACACCTTCAACTTGCTTTTGGGTGTGACAACTGGACATCAATACCATGTTTGGGGGGAATGAAAGTTGTGATGAATTTGGCGTCCCGCGGGGTGGAGAGGGGTTTGAGGGTTGCGTGCACTTTTGGTTTTTCCTGTGGCGGAGAAATGTGAAGGTTGTTGTTGAGGCTTGGGCCATAGCTTTCTTCAGTGCTACATTTTTAATGAACATGCTGTTTTTGGCCATATTTAAAATAATTTTTGTGTAAAACACTGAAATAGCCCATAAGTTTAGATATGACACTTCATGAGATTACTGACAAATTGATTCAACTTTCTGTGAATCTATATAATATTTACAAATTGAAAGCTTGTGCACATAGTTCGATAGTATATTCAATTTCCTTCAGTTTGATACCCAATTTGCATATATTTGAATTAATATTGTAGTCTCCAGAGCCTTTGAAAGAAATGTTGTCTCTTTTGTGCAAGGGGACACAACTCACTTTTTTCAAAGGGCCATAACTCTCTTAAATGACACTTATTTTTGCGGTAACAGTGGAATTTGTATGGCCAATAAGTTCTATTATTTGAAAAACATAGTGGCATAAACTCCCAAAGGGGGGGGGGGGGGGGTCCCAGTGGCCTAAGCACTATTGGTGTTGAATTGCCAAGAATGTAACGAATTGAAAATGAAATGAAAATGTTAATGTTGTGTATGTCGCATGCGTGAAAGAAAGAGAGAGAGAGAGAGAGAGAGAGAGAGAGAGAGAGAGAGAGAGAGAGAGTGGGTAGGAGTGAGGTGTCTGTTCTATGTTATAGTTATCATATAACGTTATGACAAGTGTAACTAAATGACAAATTGCCATATTTATGGACAATAAAGATCTATTATTATTATACTTCCGGATGGCAATGTTGTGAACTCCTTGGCCAAGCGCATTCTATCTATACTTTTTTCTCACAGAATTAAAAAATTAGGAAATTTGCATGCAAATACAGATTTCAACAACAGTGTACATGCACCAATTTAAAAAGCGAATCAAATTCTTATTTGTTGCTTATTCTTTTCAAATGCTATCACAGTTATGACGCAATATTTAACGTCTTACTCTGACAGGATGAGAAAAAAGTGTGAAAAATGCTTTTCTTAAAGTCGATGTGTCTAATTGCAGGCTGAAACCCTCAGACTTAATTTAGGGTGTGTTGTGAATCCAAGACGGCACTCCTACACCACAGTAACATGTTAAAATGTAGCCACATACCATCTGCATGCGTTCCTGGTGAACTCCCACTAGATTCAGGCTGTCCTCCAGAAATGCGTATTTTAAAACCCTTAGCATGGAGGCAAAAAGGTCGAGGGTCAGGCAGTAGAGTGTGTGCCACGTCACTGTGCTAGGACGTAAGGATGAGAAAACCTGGAATGGAAAAGTAAGTTTTAAAAAAAAGGAAATCATTTTAGAAATAGTTCTTTGATACACATTATAAAGGAAAAGCATAACTGGATCATAGATTTCAGAAACACCTTGGTAATGTCTATTTAAAATGATTTAAACAATCAAAACTAAACAAACAAAAAATTAAATAAATAAATTATGCTTTCTAGATTGTGAATTTACATTCTGCCACTACATGAAGATTTTTCTAAATTTGTAAGGATTTACTTATAAAATGTGAAGACAAACGAATAGCCACAGATGACCTTTCACCTTTCCAAAATAGTATTTGTTACCTTTTGTAGACTGGTGCCGATCTGGTTGGAGGGTTCGTCGTTGGAATAACATGAGGTAAGGGCCATGCAGAGGTGAGAGGTCAAATCGTTCATCAACAACATGGAGGCACCCTGAGTAAAAACAAAGACAAATGAAAATTACAGATTTATAAATAAGAGAAAAACTGTTCTGTCTGCTTGTTTAAAGAAATGAAATTTGTCATCTCTCAGAGGAAGGACATCCTATGATTACAAAATCCCATTCTAGTTTTAGTTTTATAATGCGAACAGATGGACATGTACTTATTTGCAGGTCTGGTAACCCAAATTGCTATGGGCTAACTGTTGTAATGGAAACACTCTAAAAACCACTGCACAATATTGTCCAATGTTAAATCCAGCTCATAATTGCATTCGATTATCAGACCTTCAAATATGTGCATGTCATCAACAGCGCTTGTAACAATTTTAGGTCATCATTTAAGTGTCTTAGAAAAGAAAAATGGTACCCAACACAAAATGACGATTAGGTAGATTAAAAATTCAGAGCCAGCAACACTTGTAGGTCACATACGGGGAATAGATTATAAAAGGAGATCCAAGAAATAGAAAAATTCTATCTCGAACAGGAGAAACCCCCCCCCCCCCCCCACTCATTTCCATACTACTGCCTACCTTGTGGAAAGGACAAAACCAGGTCATCCCAAGACCAGGACAGACAGCTAGTGGAAAGGCTCAGCATATAAAGGGGGAAAGAATATGTGACTATGTTGTTTTGTGGTAAGACACTCGACTTCAGACCAGAAGGTCCAGGGTTAGAGTTACCGTTTGAGTGGCCCATAGTTGAATCCTCGAGAAAAGCTATTTAATCACATTCTCTCACTGTACTCAGATGTAAAATGAGTACCTGGTCGTTAACAGCATAGTTTATATCTGAAAAAATTGTAATATCTCCTGAAAAAGGTACACAGTGCCCATCACCCAAAATCTTATACATATCAATTTTATCTATCACACCACACCCATCCTGTCACCCCAGTCATTCAATCCTCCCGTGTGTTCTTGTGTATTGTGGAAATTGCATTGAAATGATGTGGGGTCTGTCATGTCTATTATGTCATGGGGTAGTTTGTTCCATTCACATATTGTCACCCATCTGGTTATTGACCTTGCATAGCATTGCTTGAATTTAATTCCAAGAGTAAGCCAACTGGGGGAAATTAATTCAAGCAAAACCCATAACCATTGGCAGGAATCCAAAAACAATCTATAATTTAAGGATGAGTAGAAACATTGAAAAATTATAGTTATAAACATACCGTCTCTGATTGGGCCATTTTGGTCATCAACAACAAGGATGAATAGATGTAAGAGATGCCTTGTTTGCTCTGGGGTAAGGGGAGATAATTATATATGACATGTATAATTATCACACTGTCTAAATAAATTCCTATGAGTTTTTATGTCTAATGCCAACAACAATAGCAGCAGTAATAATAAAAATGATTAATGAAGGCGATGAAGGTGATGATGATAATACCACGACGATGGTGATAGTGACTACTTAGAGACAAGCACCAAAAGTACACCAATAATCGCTTTAAAAAGTTTTACTCATTAGGGTAGACAAAGCGCAAGGATAATGAAATTGTTTGATGTTCAGAAACTCAAAACTTTCTAAATTCAAATCTAAGGGTTTGCTACGATCAGGCCTGTTATTTATTTTACTTCAATTTTTGGCTCCTTAGTCTATCCAACAGAAAGTGAGTGGCTTGTTAGTTCAATAATGTTCAATACAATTGACAATAATCTAACCTCCTTTCTAAAGGATAGCAAGCAATTATTGAAGATATGAAAGGTAAAAAATTCATCGTCCTCCAACTCCTACCAACTTACTTACTCTCCAGCATTGTCCTCATTGACGTTGAATGCCCGCACTCTGCGATGACAAAAGTCCTCCTCCTCCTACTACTACTACTACTACTACTACTGCTGCTGCTGCTGCTGCTGCTACTGCTGCTGCTACTACTACTACTACTACTACTACTACTACTACTACTACTACTACTACTACTACTACTACTACTACTACTACTACTACTACTACTACTACTACTAGTAATAATAATAATAATTAATAATAATAATAATAATAATAACAATAATAATAATAATAATAATAATAATAATAATAATAATAATAATAATAATAATAATAATAATAATAATAATAATAATTAATACAATAGACAACACATTTTACACAGTTGATGGGTAAACCTTCCTTTACATTACAAAATAGGAATCATGAGACAAAAAGGTTAAAAATAATAAATTTTAAAGTTAGAATTGGCCTTGTGAATCTAGAGGACTGGAAAAAGAGGGGTCATACCGTGATAAAAGCTT
Source organism: Berghia stephanieae (assembly GCF_034508935.2). Lineage (NCBI taxonomy): Eukaryota > Metazoa > Mollusca > Gastropoda > Nudibranchia > Aeolidiidae > Berghia > Berghia stephanieae. The sequence continues at coordinate 32,902,822 of NC_088368.1, read as the reverse complement.
GAGTGTTTGCCAGTAGAGACGGGATGATTCCCTGTGTTTGTATGACCTTGATGGCAGCATCCATGTCTGCACTGAGATGTAACGATTCCAGCAACAGACACAGCGACACGATTTGGAGCTGGATGGAGGAGACAGTGAAAACTTTGTTGTTTTTATATTTAAAAAAAATAAATAAATAAAACTTTTACAATGCACAATATCCATTAAATGTGCTCAAAGCGCTTCACAAGGGGCCTAAGCCAACTGCAACACCGAATATGTAGGACATGATATAAAACCTGTATTATAATTTCTTTTCAACGGAGACAACACAGTTACCGGTAAGGTAAGCCTACTCATTTTACGCCTAAGTATGATTACAAAATGTATGTAAAAGACTCAATACGGATTCTAACCTTTGAAGTCCATGTCACTAGCAACAAGACAACAAAGCCACACAAAATTGATTGAGGCTGAAGATATATAACAACTTTAAAAAAAAAAGAAATTGAACTTCTCACAGCCAAGAAGAAAAAAATCTAAATTTTTATAAATACTTTTCTATATTTTTGTTTACCACAATCAAAAAGATATGATTTCCACCCTTATTTCTTTAATAATGATGATGATAACAACAATAAAATAATAATAATAATAATAATAATAATAATAATAACAACAACAACAATAACGATAATAATAACAACAATATTAATAATAATAATAATAATAATAATAATAATAATAATAATAATAAATAATAATAATAATAATAATAATATATACTTTATTCATCCAAAAAAATGGAAATTCGTTTACAGGGTTATTCAAAATGATTCCTCAAATTGAAAGATCTTAAGGAGTTACATTACATAAAGGATCTTGTGTATGTACCATCCCCTCCAACTGATATCAATGAATTAAAAGTACCAAACTGTGACTGCCATTTAACTCTCTTAAACTACTGTCATGAAAGAGTGGCTTAGCTTCACAGGAAGATTATAGTCAAGATTTAAATTACAAAATGAAGTCATTTTAAACACTTGTAAAATATACTAGTTGTCAACATTATGTATTTATTGTTAAAATTACCTGTTTGGAGTTAAAAGAACATCCAACGACCGAAACAATAAAATTTCCTTTAATCTGAAGTGTATTTCAGGTGAGTGTTTTCTATAAAAAAGTCTCTGTCAATGTTTCACATTCAATTGATATCAATGTTTTTTTCTTTTGAGTAATAGCTGAAAGTTTGTCTGTGTGTGTGTGTCTGTATGTCTGTGAGTGTTAGTGCTATTTAGATTGTCTTACTTGTACCTGTGAAGCACATAGAGCCTGACGTGGTCATGGTTATGTGCTATCTAAGTGCTAAAAATTATCATCATCATCATTATTATTATTATTGTTTATTGGGTTGTGGCCCTTTGCAATGTGATGAATCATTTTGAAAAACCCTGTCATAATGATAATGATAATAAATAATAATTTGGCTCTTACCTTGACATGGCCAGCCAATGCCTTGGTTTGAGGGCTCTCCCCGTCTTCATCAGTGGTGTTGGTGGTTGTGGTAGTGGTTGCCGTTGTTTGAATCAGAGTAGTCAGTTGTCGGGTACTTTGGTGGTAGACTGAACATACCACCGACAAGAGACTGGATAGATGGTCTGGTAGCCCTGATGATGGGACAGTGAAAATGTTAGTTTGAAGCTAGAACACAACACAGACAATAGACTGGATAGATGGTCTGGTAGCCCCGATGATGAGACAATGAAAATGTTACAGTTTGAAGACAATATATATAATATAATGTAAACAAACAAACGATGAAGTTGAAGGTAAGCTGCGATTTAACTCATTGCGGCCCAAATCACCCGCTCAAATAACATCTCCAACAGTTCAAATCGCCCGATATCGCCTGCCAGGTACCCAGCATCTTTGAACCCGTAAACTAAAAACGTGTGTAGAACCACTTCTTTTTATTTAGAAAATAAAAGTAGAGAAAGAGTGAAAGGGAAACTAGAAATTTTCCGATCGTTTTTATCTCAATTCGTTTGTCTGCTGTGATTTTTTGAAGTTTGTCGACCAAATCGGTCGTGGTAACGTCCTTTTTTTCTCTTTTTTTTCTGGAATGGCGTTTGAATTCCTCAATTCTCGGGCGTGATCAACGTTTTTTATTGGAAAATGACGATGATAATGCTCATTCAGACAATGAATCAGACATTGAGGTTGAGTTGGATGCGAATTTTGATGACATTGACAATGGATTTCATGTGTTTTAACATTATTACATATTTTTCAAATCAAAATATAAATCAATAGTCCAAAACAATACATCAAATTAAAGGCCACACATTCTTCTTTCCAAAACAGCTTTTATTTTGTTTCTAGCATGCCTCACATTCTTGCAATGAATTTTTTAATGAAGTGTACTATGCAATTTAGAAGAGTTATCTCCCTCGCATGGTCTGCAAGAGACAATTTTTCAGATTATGCCCCGCCAGCAATGGGTTAATCCATCCGGACAGATGTGGCCGTTTTAGGTTTCCTTTTCACCAACAATGTGGAAGACAATGATCATCAGATTTCCCGTTGAAATCCATTGATCACACCTTAGTCAAGCGAAGTTGAGCCTCACCTTGAGATTTTTTTTTTATATAGCGCAATATCCATTAAACATGCTCAAAGTCCTTTACAAGCTTTCCCTGGCCAACAGCAACATTTAACATGTAGGACGGGACATGATGCCTATTAGGCAATATTACAATTTTTTCCGGACAGAGACATCGCTGTTAACGGCCAGGTACTCAAATTACACCTGAGGACAGTGAGAGAATGTGAGTAAAGAGCCTTCTCCAAGGACTCAACTATGGGTCTTCCGATCCGAAAGCGAGTGCCATACCACTAGACCACATAGCCGCACAAAGTAAAGTGCTTAATCCAATTACATGTTGCCATGGCCAGAATTTGCAATCATTAGGATGTGAGGTGGTTGAGTGTTTTGGCCTTGAACTGTAACCTGGCTCTGACACCGTACTGCTGATCCATTAGCAATGTAGAACTTAAAGATATATGCAAAGAATTTGCCACACACATACACAAACAAACAAAACAAAAACAAACGACAACAAAAGGAAAAAGAAAAAAAACAAACAAAAAACAGCACAAAACAACTTACCATCCAGTTTGTTGCCACATTGTTGTAGGATTGCCAGGACAGATCCCAGAAGGCCAATGTGTACAGATGGTAACAACTTATCACAAGTCATACATGACTCCTCCACCAGCCTTACCAGATCCCTCACCATAATTGATGGACCGGACACTGTTCTGGGAGATCGTAGGAACTCTTCTATCATCGAAGGGAATAAATCTCTGGAAAATAAAATGTCCCTTTTTTTAAAAAAAATTCAAAATTAACAAAACAAACCAGTTAAATTAAAAATTTTTATAAATTCCTATTTCTCAAGGGGTGAAATTAAATTAACTTTTTAAAGAGCAAGGTTTTTGTACCATTAAAATTTCAAATCAAACCATCTGACAACTTTTACTTCAGCAAAAGTCAAGGAACCAGCATGGTGTGATCTGGTACCAAATATTTTTTTACAAGTTTTATTGAACAATTTTATTAAACTTTTTATGTAGTTATGTAGGTAGAGCACAAAAAAATTAGAGTGGACCTGTCTTAGAGTCATCAGTATAAGTGTGTAATAGTGGGAGACATCAGTGTAAGTGTGTAATAGTGGGAGACATCAGTATCAGTCTGTAACATGGGTGAAAGTTAACGGGGATCAATTTGCCTGAAAGACAGACCGGTGAAGCCGGTTTGCCTGAAAAAGGTGTTAATTTAATTATTTGCGATCTACGACTAGCCAGTTGAGTGCCAACCTTCCCAGAGTGAAGTTCATACAATTCTATGACCCTAAATGTGTTTTTTTTTAAAGCAAAAAAAAAAAAAGGAAAAAGTATTTAGTCTGCATGATTGAAAACAAAATTTATATAAAAGCTAACACCAAACCCAAAGCAAAATGATCTCTATCATTTAAACACTCATTCGAAGCAATCTCTAGTGATTACAGTATTACCTGGTTTATGGAGACACAAAGATAAGCCATCACTTAAAATTTGTATAGTAAAAGGCTCAGAAATTGCAATACCAAGGGCTATTACAATTCGAAACACCCCAAAGAAGTGATCAAGAGACCCCAACCATGGTACTTGTTTTGATGCTATTGTTGGTATAGGTTGTAGTAGTGATGATGCTCTAGTGGTCGTGGTGATAATGGTTGTGACAGTGTCAATGCTGTGATGCTTGTAGCAGTGGTGACAACTATGAATACTACAACTACTACTACTTTTGGTTCAAAAATGGGAAATACCCACCTATGTGATATACAAGTTGAATACCCCAAAAATAGTCTTAGTGCATTTTTTAGTGCGTTCTTACAGCTCCCCATTCTAATAATAATAATTTTAAAAATTAGACTCATACAAAATATTAAAGAAAAAAAATATTATAAATGTAAACAATAAAAATAAAGTATTTTTAGTTGTATTATAAAGGGAAATAACCCATTTATGTTTATGTTTATTGGCAATACAGTCCTTGATTGAAGGCTTCATTGTCAAAGATGTTGGTTCTATTTTATTGTCACTTGACAAGTTCTATTTAACAAAAAGTAGAAGCTTAAATGAGATCTGAGGCCATTTGAAGTATAAAATAAGCTTATATGCATAATTCAATGCAAATCTTCAAAAGTGGTGTGAAAGGTCATAGTGAAAACCAGCGTTTAATAACCAACTGAAAAGTTAGATGTAGTACTAGTACAAAATGCGACTCATCAGCTGGTGTGTAAACAGATCAAATGCATGAAAGAAAAGTGACACATGTGTTCAATTGTCACCTTTGAAAGAATATTAAACAGTCTACACATCGGTATTTCCGGCGGTGCAATAATGCCGGAAGGCAATTATTACATTTACTAAAAAAACCGGAATTTCCGGCATATGCCGGCGAACTTTCATCCATGGTCTGTAATAGTGGGAGACATCAGTGTAAGTGTGTAATAGTGGGAAACATCAGTATAAATGTGTAATAGTGGGAAACATCAGTATCAGTGTGTAACAGTGGGAGACATCAGTATCAGTGTGTAACAGTGGGAGACATCAGTATCAGTGTGTAATAGTGGGAGACATCAGTATCAGTGTGTAATAGTGGGAGACATCAGTGTAAGTGTGTAATAGTGAGAAACATCAGTATAAATGTGTAATAGTGGGAAACATCAGTATCAGTGTGTAACAGTGGGAGACATCAGTATCAGTGTGTAATAGTGGGAAACATCAGTATCAGTGTGTAACAGTGGGAGACATCAGTATCAGTGTGTAACAGTGGGAGACATCAGTATCAGTGTGTAATAGTGGGAGACATCAGTATAAGCGTGTTATAGTGGGAAACATCAGTAAAAGTGTGTAATAGTGTAAATAGGTCATACCTTTCTCAAATGACATAATTGTACTTGTTTGGTAGACATTTTAACACTAATTATACATATCTAATTATTTCTTCCCTGTAAACTGGGTAGACAATGTGAAACATTTGACTCATGACAGTGGGATAAGAAAATGGCTATTTATTCTTACTTTAATGTATATTTTATCAGAAAAAAAGGGTTCTTGGATGAATTTGGTATCTTTAATTGATCTATTACTATTAGGCTCCCTGTACAAAAAAAAAAAAGGTATCTCACAAATCAAATATCTTGTAAATGTACACCTTTATAAGCTGGGAGAACAAAGGACTCACTTTCCCCACATGCTGACTAAGGTGAAATACAGGGCGCTTGCCACAGATGCCAACTTGACCTTTAGCTGGGTCATCTCCCCTGCCTTGAATTGCTCTGTGATGCCAGTCAAAAGGTCATGGAGGATGGCGGCCTTGACCTTATCATTAAGACCAACTTCTGCCACCTGAAAAAACAAAACAAAAACGAATTTGAAAATTCTGGTGTTATGTTCAATATTTTTGCTTTAATTTTTTTTTTTCTTTTCTGGAGTGACAGTGATTTTTAAAATTGGATAGGGTCCAGAATGTTCAGTGGTAAAGCATTTGCCTCAAAGCAAAGAGTCCTATTTCAGTCTTGGATGCATTTAAGGTTATTTCTTCTTCCGGAACCTATATCTACCCAACAGTGATTTGGTGTCTGGATCCTGTTAGATCTGGTGGAAAGTACTTTGTCATAGACCAGTATACTATCTAAAGGTGTAGTAAACAATTGTTACGGTGCATGAGAAAATCAGTCGCTTGGTGAAGAGATTCGAGCTGAGATATTGCCTATTTTAGTTCGAAGGTCAATTTTTATCAAAAATGAGTTCTTGTCATAAATGGTTAAATCAATCATTTTTATACATATTCGTGAAATATTAAAGTTTAATTTCACTTCTAAATATTTTATTTTAATTATTTTTTACAGCTAGTCTAGTTGAAAAAGTATGAAATTTGAGAAAAGTCGCTCGATATCTTTCCCATTTTTAGATCTCGCGGACGGACATTAGTTTTCTAAGAATCCAGTATGCAATGCATATCAAATTAAAGGGGATTCCCCTGGCTTTCCATTGAAACCTAGTGCGCATGACTACATAAAGAATGCTGACCGTGAGAACCTCTGCGCATCCATGACTCGGGACTCGTCAATGGCCAGTCGAGTGAAGTCGAGTGACTTCAACGAATCTGGGTCACGGCAGTTTGATACACAAAACAATGCACTGACATATCGAAAAAAAAAACACATTTTCCCCACCAAATGTCTTCTTTATCTTTCCCTTGATCGACTCAACATATGCGTTTAATTAATGCACTTGTATTTTCTGCAAAATTCATAAAAATTATACAATGCCATCCGTCGTCTAGTCTTTGTTTACATTCACAACCTTCACATCCGCAAACAAAAATGGCACAGAAAACAACAACAGCCGAAGCCGCTCAAGTAGCAAATATCATCAACCAGGCCACTAAAATGTTTTGGGGATGTTGTTCGAAGCGAGAGTGCCTCCCAAATAATACGAGAGTATTTCAGCACCAGAGATACCCTTTCTGATTCTTTGGAAGACGATGATGAGTCGAAATCCCTCGAACAAGAATGACACACAAGAGACACACACCCCCTTCTGTCTTCGATTTAATCCAAGTTTTCACGTGTTTAATGATTTAATTTAAGTTCAATCTATTAGAAAATGGATTATCTGTGTAACACCATCTCTCTTGGTTTGAACATAAATCAAGAAATTATATTTGAAGAGCTTCAATTGTCATGACTAAGACTGAGAATGAAACAAAGTGTAAACATGGCATGAATGACTTATGAGACGTGGAATAAATGATTTGGTTGGAATAAATTGATCGTTATGCTTTAACACTGGAAGGAATTCCATATGGTCTTGTCAATTCTATATTATACTTATACAACATAAAATACACATACATTTCCTCTGACAGAGGTGAATATGCTTGATTCAAGCTATCTCAACTTTGAGAGCCATTTTCTCAAAATAAGGTTTCCAGACCCTGACCCATACATCTGACCATTTCTTCATGAAAAATCACCCGATTTACTTCAAATGAAGATTAAAATGCTCAGGGGAGTATATGCTTTCAGAAAATGCAAAAAAATGCAAATCCAAAATTTTCACCAAGCGACTGACTTTCTCATGTACTGACACAATTTTTACTGTCAGTTTAAACAAAACAAAAAAATGAAGAAAAACTCTGGATCTTAGGGACAAATGACACTGAGGACTGCATCTTAACTATTCTATAACCAATGCATAAGATAACGGAGCTGAATTAATTTTTGAATTTGGAAAAAAATTGTTTTAAAAAAAAAAAAAAATTTTATCTTACAAAGTCTAATTTTATCCAATCATTTTAACGTCTTCTTATCCTTCATATAAATCCTCTGACTCAGTCAGACTAAGTATTCCACACTGATGATGTGCATATCCAAAAGACTGAGACAATTAGTGCATCTTCATAGCTGTCAACTTTTCAGAAATCCAAAACAGATTTCTATAGCCTATGCACACGAAAAATTATCAACGAATGTTATCTCAATCATTAATCCTTTAAAATTATTTATTACATTTTTACTGTATTTGTTTTTATTGACTCTATGAATCCTTGATTTGGCTATGAATTATTGTTATTATTTTATTTTTTTCACTTAAAATTGATATTTATATTGTAAAGTGCCCAGATCTTGTGTTTTACACAAGAATGAGCGCTATATAAATGTGTATTATTATTATTATTATTATTATTAATATCCCGAAATGAAGAATGATTAGAAATAGAAATCTCATCTATATAGTGATCAAGTGATGTATGGGGATGTATTTTACTGAAGCTATTGAGGTTTTCAAGCTTCTAATGTTTTTTAAAACTATTCTTTTCTTTTTCTCCTTTAAAAGAGGGTGAAAAAAAATCTGATTTCTGCTAGAAGGCCAATTGAATCTGAATGTTACTCAAAGTTGACTCCATTCTGAGTATCTGTAACTGAGGGCGGAGAGAGTTGTTGAATGAGACAGCCATTGGTGGTGTTAGGCTGATCTGTACTGATTACAGATTTTCTGTAATGGTTGGAAGCTATACATCTTTACATTTATAAATGACCACAAAGCCGTTTTAACCAAACTCAACAACAACTATAAATTCATATATAAGAAATTAAAAAAAAAAAAATTCCCTTTAACATTCATCCTCAAGTGGAAATTTGTTTTTAGAGTCTATTCCAAGGGAAGATTGGATCAACCCAGGTGTCAGCCGCAGTGCAGCACCGCAAGATGAGCTAGGGCGAGGTGACTTGCTCAAGGCCGCACAGTGCGGCAGGTAGTCGAACTCGGTACCTTTAGGGTACGAAGCAAAGACCATACCACTGAGCCATGCAGCCCCATTGGTAAATAGATCCAGCTTGAATCTAGCAGACGTGACTAGAATATTTATCGACCAGGTCTTACCTTGAATCGAGCAGACGTGACTAGGATGTTTTTCCAAGCCTGCAGCAGGACCAGGGATGTTGGCAGGTCAGTGACATCGTCCTTGTCTAGGCTGTCAGTGCTGTCATGATGGGCTGCCCACTTCAGGCTTTTCTTCACTACCTGGGGGTAGATGAATAATTTGCAAGAGGTGCCGTGGCGACTCATAATGCCAGAAAACAGGATTAGACCAAAGAGAAATCATAATTTTGAATTAAAAATTATTTTTTTCAGAGGACAAAATCCTAAAAACCATTTCTTTTCCACACTCATTTTCATTATTCTTTATTTTAAAATAAACCTTATTTCACATTCAAGAAATAGAAACACAATGACAAAAATAAAATTATTATAATATAAAGTGACAAACAAAACTAAATCAGGTGCTAAAAGTGGATGCATCAAAGACAAGCGTGGAAACACCATCATGGACAAAGACTGCATTCTAAACAGATGGTCAGAATATATTGAAGAACTTTTCTTTGATAATCGAGGAGAAATGCCTATGATAAAAGAACTGGAAGGGCCTTCTATAATGAAAGATGAAGTTAGGAACGTCATGAAAAGCATGAAAAATGGAAAAGCTGCAGGACCTGATGCCATAACAATTGAAGCCTTGACTGGCCTGGGTGAATGGGGGATTGAATTCATCACAAACCTTCTAAATCAAGTGTATGACACAGGAAAAATGCCAACTGATATGAAACGATCCATTTTTATAGCACTACCAAAAAAGCCAGGGGCAGTTGATTGTGAACAACACAGAACTATTAGCCTAATGAGCCACCTCACAAAAATTCTTTTGAAGATAATTTTACTAAGAATAAGAAATAAAATACGACCTGAAATTGGGGAGATGCAATTTGGTTTTGTTGAGGACAAGGGTACCAGAAATGGAATATTCACATTATCAATGCTGATGGAAAGATGTATTGAAGTAAATAAAGATCTGTATATGTGTTTCATCGACTATTCAAAAGCCTTTGATAAAGTACAACACGAAAAACTATTCAAAATTCTATCATCCTTGGACATTGATGGTAAAGATTTAAGAATATTACGGAATTTGTACTGGGAACAAGAAGCAGCAATGCGTGTTGACAACGAACTAAGCAGTTTTACACCTATTAGAAGAGGAGTTAGGCAGGGGTGTGTTTTGTCTCCAGATTTATTCAACCTCTATAGTGAAATGATATTAAGAGATATCGAACATAAGAAGGGGGTGTGTATTGGAGGAAAGAATGTAACAAATCTGAGGTATGCAGATGATACGGTTCTACTGGCAGAATCTGAACATGAACTACAAGAATTACTGGATGTTGTAGTCAGGAGTAGTGAAAATATGGGACTGGAACTGAATATATCTAAAACAGAATGTATGACGGTATCTAAAAATAATAACCTACCAGCCTGTGTAATAACAAGCAGAGGACAAACAATACAACAAGTTGAATGTTTCAAATATTTAGGCTTCAATGTAACATCCAATGGAAAATCAGATTGTGAAATAAAGAAAAGAATAGGTATGGCGAAGAATGCATTCAACCAGCTGCATACAATTATGAAAAACAGGAATATTAGCATGAAAACAAAAATCAAAGTCCTGGATTGCTATGTACTGTCTGTGCTGCTATATGGTTGTGAGAGCTGGACCATAAACAAGACCATGGTTAAAAGACTGGAGGCAGTGGAAATGTGGTTTTACAGAAGAATGATGAGGGTGTCATGGATGGAAAGGAAAAGAAATGAAGAAATTTTAGAAATGGCAAACAGAAAAAGATCACTGATAACAAAAATCATCAAACGCCAAATGGAATTTTTAGGACACATTATCCGCCACCCTGGTTTGGAAATACTCGCCTTGACTGGAAAGATGAATGGAAAAAGAATAAGAGGAAGACAAAGAATAACGTATTTGAAAGGGATAAGAACTTGGACAGATGAAGCTGAGAAAGGTGGCGCTGCTTTAATAGAATTGGCAAGAGATAGATCAGCTTGGCGGAAGATGACCTCCGACGTCTGCTTCAGATATGGAACTACATGAGATGAGATATATATATATATATGAGGCAATTGAAAGTTTGTAATGAAATAGAAATATGCCATACACTACATTCAAAAACTTTAAGACAAATTATAATACATGTCATAAAATATCACTTCATTATCAAGGAATGAACTCAAGAAAAAAAAATAAAATGGATTTTAAAATTCTTATCAAGATTTTTATTTTTTTAATTGTAAAATTACAGAAAAAAACCAGGAAAAAATTTGTAAGTTAGCAGCTCTGAAATATTGATAATTCCATATATTCAACAGAAGATTTTGAGATGCTCTTGTACCTCAGATTTCACAAAAAGGCATAATCTAGTATTTGTTCCTTATTTTTCTCAGAAGTTTATCTTGGATATTTACTTCTCATAGGTATCCCCAAAGAACAGCAGATTTGGTATTGATCTGCTGTTACTTTAACCCCTTGCTGTCCAAATCGCCCGTAATCGCCCGCTCAAAACACATCTCCAACAGTTCAAATCGCCCGATATCACCCGCCAGGTAGACAGCATCTTTGAACACGTAAATTAAAAACGTGTGTAGAACCACTTCTTTTTATATAGAAAACGAAAGTAGAGAAAGAGTGAAAGTGAAACTAGAAATTTCCTGATCGTTTTTATCTCAATCCGTTTGTCTGCTGTGATTTTTTGAAGTTTGTCGACCAAATCGGTTGTGGTAACGTCCTTTTTTTTTTTTCTTTCTGGAATGGCGTTTGAATTCCTCAATTCTCGGGCGTGATCAACGTTTTTTATTGGATAGTGACGATGATAGTGCTCATTCAGACATTGAAGTTGAGTTGGATGTGAATTTGGATGACATTGACAATGGATTTCATCTGTTTTAATATTATATTTTTCAACTTTTAAATTTTTTTTAAAATTCAAAATATAAATCAAATTAAAAGCCATTCATTCTTCTTTCCAAAACAGCTTTTATTTAGTTTCTAGCATGCTTCACATTCTTGCAATGAATTGTTTAATGAAGTGTACGATGAAATTTGGAAGAGCTATCTCCCCTCGTATGGTCTGCAAGAGACCATTTATGAATTTATATGGTGTTGTATTGTGTTGTGCATGTTGTAACAGTAGGAACAACTGGAAGCATGAAAAAGTGGGGGCTGGCTGAGACTAGCTTGTGCACATGTGGATGCCCAGAGCAGACAATGGAGCACATCCTTAGAGAATGCCAGGACAGGCCCAGCTGCACTGACCATGACCTAAGAGTCTGCTCTACAGATGCTGTGGAGTGTGTTCGGTGTTGGAGCAACAAGCTATGATGATGATGATGAATTTATATATTTAAATTTTGTTGGTTTTGTTCGATTTGTAATTTTCTAAAATCGGCATTTAGAAAGAATTAGAGTTCACTGGTGACAGTTCACTTTGGTGATAAGACAAGTCAATAGTGGAAGTGTTCTAGAAATGAATGGAAGTAAATCTCCAGAGCAATTTTCCGATATAAGAGAGAAGAGAAGATTTTGGAGCAATTGGGCCCATGAAACTGGAGTTTATCCGGGTATCTATAGAATGAAACAGACCACAACGATTGCCACCCTTTGGATAAGACGCTAGTCTATAACAAAATACTTTCTCCCAGAACTAATAGACTCAGCTACCCCATCATTGATGTGGACAGGGGTCAGAAAAAAATATTGACTGCACCCGGGATCGATCTTAGCCCCTTTGCATGTGAAGTGAGTACTCTACCAAATTAGCTATCGGGATTCCCTTCCTGTATGACACCATCCATATATTCAAACCAATGCACCAGACTCCTGAGAAAATACATGACCCCCCCCCCCCCATCTCCTACACACATACATAAACATGACCACACAGAAATAAACCAGGTACCATGTACGATGTGGCCGCCAAAACTAACCTCTGACCAATACTGGAGCCTTGACTTCTCCATGACTGACTGGAGACTGGTCTTAAACTTGCCGTCCAGTTTGGAGCTGAGGAAGGGAAGACAATGACATTTTATTTCAAAATTCTAGTGATTATGGTTGGATGGGTGGTTGAGTGGATAGATGGATGGATAAGTGGAAGGATGAGTAAATGAATCAAAGCTGTATACCTGGAAGTCGCATAGATTTCAAGAGCTGTAATTCGTAAAGAGTACGACAGTATTTTGGTCTTCAGCTTGTGGGCCTGAAAAATAAAACAAAAATAGTAATAATATAACAATAATAATATAACAATAATAATTATAATGCAATAACAATAATAATAATAAAAATGATAATAATAATGATGATGATAATAATAATAATAATAATAATAATAATAATAATAATAATAATAATGATGATGATGATGATGATGGATGATGATGATGAATGATGATGATGATGATGATGATGATGAATGATATAATAATAATAATAATAATATATAATAATGAATGATGATGATGATGATGAGATGATGATGATGATGATGGATGAATGATGATGATGATGAATGATATAATAATAATAATAATAATAATATAATAATAATAATATAATAATAATAATAATAATAATAATAATAATAATAATAATAATAATAATAATAATAATAATAATAATAATAATAATAATAATAATAATAATACAGACCTGCCTATCATTACAAAAGGTTCGTAGAATTATTAAATTTCGTCTCCAATGTCAGACTTCATGAGTATCTCAAAGTCATTAAAACTTATTAAAAATGAAATTTGATGCCAGACTACATCATTTTAAGGATGTTGAAGTGTGACTACAGTTTTTATCTCCTAAAAGCGATGAATTTTTAGATTTTTAAGAAGGCAGGTCTGATAATAGAAATAATAAATAAATCATTAATGTGGTTCACATTCAGCCAAAAGTCAAAAGACCCATATTGACATTTTGAACGTTACGACATCAAAATCATGCACTAACAAAACCAACATTTCATTACTTTTAAACTAAAACAATTCAAAGTTTTAACAAATTCATTAAGGATGGTTTCTCTTTTAAGTTTTTGTTGCTTATGCTTTTTTGAAAATAATGCATTTGATGATGATGACAATAGTGGAGGTGAGAGTGGTGGTGTTGGTAATAAATATGATGCTGTGGAGGCCGTGATGTGGAAGTCGTGTGGTGACTTTCATTGGAATCATAAATCCTCACCAAAATTTCATGGAAGTTGCCCATAACCAGACCAGAATGTTTTCTGGTGATACTGAAATTTTGGCATTTCTGAATAAAGATTGAAATAAAGATACACATTTTTGAGAAGATGTAGAATGTAATTTGGGACGGTTTGCAGAAATATGTTGTCTTGTGGTATGACACTTGCCTTCAGACTAGAAGCTCCAGGGTTTGAGTCCAGCTCTGAGTGGTGCATAGTTGAGTCCTTGGAAAAGGTCTTTACTCACATTCTCTCATCGTATTCAGGTGTAAAAGAGTACCTGGTCATTAAAAGCATTGCTGTCTGAAAAAAATTGTAACATCGCCTAACAGATGTCATGTCTTGTCCTACATGTTAAGTGTTGCAGTTGGCTAGGGACCCCTTGTAAAGCGCTATAAGCATGTTTAGTGTATATTGTGATATATAAATGCCCTAGTTTTTAAAAAAATCAAAAATCACTTTATCCAAAAGTGTCGGTACACTAGATAGTGAGTCAACCGACAGATTGACCTGAATTTACCTGTACTGATTGAGGGTCTTGGGGGGCTAAAACTGGGAGATCAGACTGCAAAGGGGACAGAACACTTGGCCAAAAGGACTTCCTGGTGAGAGAGATATTGGTGAGAGCATGTTATCCTTTCAGTTTTCCACATAATGTTTCCTCAGTACCTTGCTGTTCTTCATTTAGGACAATGTGATATGAGGCTGTGCAAAATGGTCGTTTTCATAATTGCCATAAAAATAATCCAATTCTATGTTATTTTGAAAAATTATGGGAAAAACTTGATTACATTTTGGATCAATAATGAAAAAAAATGAGGATGAAGTTGATGTTCAGTCCAAACTTTTTAAACACTTGAAATAGCTATAACTAGACCTGCATGCGAGTCCTGACCAAATTGTCTGAACTTTTTCACACATATCGCCTTACCGGATCTTGTATTTTGTAACTCAGTACTTAGTCATATATACATTTTCTTTTGGATTGTCCTACCGAATATATTTATTTTAAAATGTTAAAAAGTACCAAAAATTTATAGGGAGAAGGGACAGCATGGAGGTAGAGTGGTAGTTTGATATTTTTTCAAAAATAAAAATTAATAATTAGTTTTTTACATAGACAGATAGGCCTTTAAAAACCATTTAATATGATACCTTACTTTTGGATCTAGGATAAACGGTTCCAATGTTATGATGATTTTACTACTCTAAATTTACTCTTACAAAAAGCTCAAAATTGATTGAGAATTCCCCCACTGGACAGCCTCTCGATAAGGTGACTACTGATTAAAACGGGATTTTAGCATAGAAAAAAGAGGGTTGGTCACTTGTGGTCAACATTAAACATATTGCACTGTCTTCAATCTTTATGAAATTTGATATAAACATAGACAAATGAATTATCTAGATGCCTTCTCTTTTACTTTTATTTTTTTGCTATCTCAATTTTGAAAAAGATTTCAAAAGCTTTAAAATGACGTTATTTTTATCAAAATATAATTTTTGATACAATATGTCAATATTGATTTCTATCACATCAAAAGAAATCTTGATCTCTGCCCTTTAAAATGATACCAGAGCCGTTCATATACAGTAGAACTCGGAAATAGCGAGTTCGACGGGTCCACTCCTGATTACTCGCTATTTCCGAGTTCTCGCTATTCCCGAGTTGCCAGGAAAGGTTATAATATTGCTGGTTATTCCCCTCAGTGTGTAATTCGAGTAAAAGCCATCGCCCCTATTTCAATTTCTTCACAGAAGTGGCAGAATGCTTGTTTTTTTGTTGTTTTTTGTGTGTGTTTTTTTTTTTTCAAGTAAAATCATGACTAGAAAAAAAACAAGAACATAGAAGTGTGTGTGTGTGTGTGTGTGTGTGTGCGTGTGCGCGCGAGTGTTTGTATGCACTTGGCATGTTTGATGAGGTAAGCAAGCGCATCACTCAATCACTGACCCATTGAAATAATGGTTCCACACACTCCCCTCTCTTGCTGATCGTGTCGTTCGTTAACGATGCTACTCGATGACCGATGCTGCGAAGTGAGGCACCACATTGGATGAATAATTGACCCCAACCCCCAATAGGCTACACACACACGCACACAAACCCAACCCCCACCCATATTTGTTTCGCCTACAGACTAGGCTACTATGTAATATTACTCGTAACGAAAAATAAGAAAAGAAAAGAGGCTAGGCTAAAAATATTTAAATTGCCATTGTCTCTTGTTTTGCTTTACTTCGTTCGCAGTCCTAGGCTGGGGCAGGAAATGCTCGTTATTTCCGAGTTGACCTTTTTTTCATACTCGCTACTTTCATGCTAATTTTATTGACTCAAATAAGGGAAAAAAACGGGGATTTAGATTTTACTCGCTATTTCCGAGTACGTTACTTTCATGTTCTACTGTATTGTGAAAAATAATGCAACAGTGATTATGTGAAATTGTGTTATTCAAATTTTAACCCAAAGTTAAGCTTCACTTGTCCAATGGCTAATCGGCACCTGTCTACCTACAGACTGGAATCAGTTTCAGTTAGGGCTAGGGTTGAGTGAGTTAAGAAATCTTGTGAAGCTTGGAGAGAGGATGAGTCTCTGTCTCAGCAATGAAAACAGCCGCAACGTCTGAGTTGTTTTTTTCTTTTTTTTTTTCTCTTGTGTTACTCACTTTGACTTTGAGAACGCCTCTTTATGACATGAATGATTTTCCTTTGCCACCGTAATCGGACCCCCCACAGTGGTTTTTAACCTGGAATAATTGATCTTATCTCTAAAGAGCAATAACCATCCCAATCATCAGACTTTAATCCACTGGCAAAAAAAAAATTCAAAATGCAGCACCCGGCTGTGCTGGCTTTCTCACGTACTCCGAAAGAAAATCATCGGTGCAGTCTTTCTCTTCCAGATCCCATTTGAATAGATTTCGAACACCATTCTCAACTGACTTCAGATCCGACGAATGGTCCAAGAATTGTTCAGGCATGATAACAAAAAAATAATGTAAAATATACAACGACAAATCCAGAAAGTTGATTGATAGTGCGAATAAAATTGAAATGTAGCAACGTTTAATTGAACAAACAAAAGTTACTTGAATGGAATACCGAAAGTATGAAAACGAAAGTTAACGAACTGCGCAAGCTCGATTTTATCGACACACTTCTTGTTTTTCAGACAGTGAAGATTTGCGGTGAACTCGGAGACTAGCGAAGTTTCCCGATAATTGCCGAACGAGCGTAACAAGGGCTTGAGAGTGCTGACAATATTGTCGGCACTTGACTGCTCGCCGCCGGTCGAGTTGGGGATCATCGACACTCCGACAATTGACGTCACTCGCAATCAGATTACTTTAGCAATAAAAAAATAAGTGATCCGGGAGATCGCAACGACCGTGATTGTCGGAAAACCGACAATTGTCGGCACACATGCAGGTCTATATAACTACTATAATTAAGGCGGCAGATCATCACTTTTTTGTATATTTTTCACTATTCAATATTGAGAAAATGATGAAAATAATTTTTATTCTCAGTTTTTGAAAACAACTTAGTATTAGAGTTTGTTTTTTGCTTTTAAGGGTTTTACAGCGCTTGCAATACATTAAGGTCATATCAGCGCCAGTAAAAAGGAAGAAAACGGGATAGTAAAAAGTTGAAGAATTACAATTAAAAGCACCCAAAAAAAGGTAAGACAAAGGGGAATTTGTTCAAATAGGGAACAGATGTAGATTCCAAAAGCACACTATCAAAGTTTGAGATCACCTAAAAGTCTCATCCAGACACAAGCACAGGTCCCAACTAAGAGGCATACACTCAAATGTTGACAAATCATATATAATATGTAAATAAAACAATACAGTGCATAACAGAGAGATGATTTACAAGACAAAAAATATCATCTCTCAAAACACTAATTATACAATTGACTGTTTCCCTCCCAAATAGGGTATCCGACCAGGGCCTGGACGAAAACCAGGTGATCCCATTCCAAAACAAAGACAGACAGCATGTTGGAAAACAGATATAGGGGGATAGAAGACACAGTAAGTACCTCCCTGCTCACTATGGGACACGATATGATGACGATATGATGATGAATTCCTAAACAAATGATTTAAAATAAAACAAGTAATTAGAGATCATCTGGATCAATTCCAGAGAAACATGGTCGGTTGGCAGGTCTGCAATTGGTGCAAATCGGTTTTGCTTTCTGTCTTTTCTTTCTTTTCTCCCATTTTTCAGTCCCCTTTTATGAGACCTTATAGGTTATCTTATGGATCTTACCTCAAAACATATCTTTTCAGAAAATATTTACTTAATTGAATTTTAAATGTATTGTATGTGATTTTTGTATTGATGATTATTTTGATGCCTGTTTTATGCTCTTAATTGTTTTGCTATTTTGGTTGATTTGGACTTGCAACATTACTGTTACCTGGGTAAACGATGTCCTTTTTTTTTATAAAAGCACTTTCATGTTTCAACGAAAGGAGCTATGTAAATATGCTTATTATTACCATTACAGATGAGAGATGATCAAAATTGCTTACCACCCCCTAAGTACCGTCATAGGCGTTTCCCTCATGGCTTGCCAAAGGGTGTGTAGAAATGCAAGTCCGCTTGCCAAGAGACGTGGAGGACACTGGTAGGTGCATTGCTTATCTACAGACAACAGTTCTAGAACGATGGGCAGACAACTCCCGACACCAAGACTTAATTCCGTCTGACATAAAGCAAGGTGGAAGAAAAACACATCAAAAAGAAAGCAATAAATCAACTCAATAAGTCAAATGCCATGCAGATGAGAGAAATCAAACAAAATATCTCAAAGCTTTTCAAACTTTCTAATCGCAGAGATTTAATTCTGGCCAAGTTCATCTATGTGGTTTAGAGGCATGACACCTGTACATACTAAGCCCAAGTTACACAGTGGGCCTGTCAAAGTTGAGTCCTTGGAAAAGGCTCTTTTCTCACATTTTACTCAGGAGTAAGATGAGTATCTGGCTGGAAAAAAAAAATATGGTAAAAGCGCCTTGAAAAAGCATCATGCCAAGTCATACATGTTCTATGTTGTTAGCTTGTAAATCGTTTTAAGCACATATTGAACTATCCAAAATTTGGAGTGTATCGGTTTAAAAGAAAATTTTTAAAAGCCAGGTTATCTCGTCTTTTAAAAATCTATCAATCCTAATAAATGGCAAACCTTGCTGCCATCTCCATCAGATTTTGTTGTAGCTTCTTTGCTTGCAGCTTTCAGTGTCGATTGTGGCTGCGTCTGACTGCCCGTGTTCACAACGTTTAGGAAAATCTCGATCAGACCAGGTTGGGACTCTACACAAACAGCCAACAACTCCAGTATCCCAACCTTGAGCTGGACATCCTGTGCAAGGGAGATAATTGAGAGTGCTGTTATCGTAATTCAAGCTTGAAAAAGTTAATAATGAACAAAATTGGTGAAATTGATAGAAAACAACAACGAAAAAATAATAAAAATAAAAATAAACACGATTTGCACTTTTCACATTTGACTTTCATATACACTGAGGTGTTGGAACTCAGCAGCAAGGTGTATTCGTCTTTAAAGTAAAATAAGCAATGTTGTGGGTAGGATCAGTGAGGATATGGGTGACAAAATTATATGGCCCCGACAATAAGTTCTTATGCATAAATTTATTACTCCACTTCACCAAGGTGTGAATGAGTCTTTGGTTATCGACAGTGGTGTATATTGTTGGAGTGATAGCACAGATAGAAAGTCGATATAGTTTCATATTGCCTGTTGGGGGATAAAAAAAGGCATTATAAACATACCTCCCTGCTTGAAAAATAAAAATGTGTAATGTAAGAGGTCATTTCCAGTAATTTATGAGAAAGAGAAAAAAATTACAGAAAGTAAACTGACAGTGAACACCAGAATTTGTTTTATCATTAGTAATAATAGTAGTAGTAGTAGTAGTAGTAGTAGTAGTAGTAGTAGTAGTGTCATAGTAGTGTAGTAGTAGAGTAATAATAGTAGTAGTAGTAGTAGTAGTAGTAGTAGTAGTAGTAGTAGTAGCAGTAGGAGGAGTAGTAGTAACAGTAGCATGTAGCAGCAGTAGCAATAGTAATAACAATGAATGGAGAAAAAGGCAATGTGGAACATATGTGGAGGACGTGACGAAGAACAGAGACGAGGAGGAAGTGGAGAAAAAGAAAGAGGAGAAGGAAGAGAAGGTAAAGGTTAGGGGGGGAAAATGGCGGAAGACGAGGATAAGGATGAAGAAAAGAATGGGGAGGAGGAAGAGGAGAGGGATAAGGAGGAGAAAGAAGTGGTAGCAGGTGGAAGGAAGAAAGAGAGGGAGGAGGATAATACTGACCTCTGAGACAGCCTGTAGTCTGGTGAGATACATGTCTCTGATGGCATCTGCATCGTTACCAAGACATGCCAGTATGGACATGGGGGATACCTGTAGACACAGGACATGGTATCATGATGAGTATGGTGATGAGGATGATGGAGATGATGATGAAGATGACAATGTTAAAAACAATGACAAATATAAATATGATGATAATGATGAGGATGAAGATAGGATGAGGATTATGTTGATGGTTATAATCATAAAGATAGTGATAGTAGTGATCTAGACAAATTAGTCTATTAGTCTAATGGACATGCCATTTACTTACCATGGCCAACCGTTTGAGCAGGACAGTGGCCAGTGCAGGCAGTCGGTGACTGTGTCTGTGGTAGATGTACTGGGCTATCACAGACACCAGGTGGCGCTGCTGGTGCTGCTGGCCAGGTGGCTGGGAGGACAGGGCACTCTCGACAGGAGACACGCCCAAGTTTGGAGGTTTCAGAAGGAGCAGACGATTCAGGAGTGAGAGGGACATTTCAATCAGCTGGACCAAGTCCACCCCCGGTCCTTCATTCATGCTGGGTGGAGGGAGGGGAAGGAAGAAATATCAGTAATAAATAGAATGATCCGGATGACCCGGTTTCAAGCCCCGCTTCAGGAACTTTCGTTTTTTTCCTTGAGCAAGATTATTAACCGCCAATTTGCTCACTTGGACAACATGGGTGATTCCTGTTGACATCAGACATCTTGTTTGATGAGTTATCTATATTCCTTCGTGGAATGCCTAGGCAACGATATCTTATGATAGCGTGGCGCAAAAGGCATAATTAATTAAATTAAATAGAATGTTGATGAGAGATATTGGTAAAGTATGGTAAATATAATATACTTGAAGTAACTGAAGGCCTCATATGCTGCTCAAGTATTAAGAGTATAGCAAAGTGCCTGAAGGTGTAATTGACCTTTGAGCTGGAGGGTCTGGAGTATCAGGATCACCATTTCAATTTTTAGCATTTACTTGCTTTGTTTTTAAGGGTTTTAAAGCGCTTGCAAGAAAATGGGATAGTAAACATTTTTAGAATTACAATTAAAGCACACAAGAAAAAGTAAGACAACAGGGAATTGTATCAACTAGGGAACTGATGTACATCCCAAGAGCACAATATCAGAGTACTTAGGTTCAGATCACCTAAATGTCTCATCCTGACACAAGGACAGGTCCCCAACTAAGAGAAGCACACTCAAATGTTTACAAATCATATATAGATAGTATGCACTTGGATAAGAAGCTCATAACATTGCCATCTGGAAGTATAACGGACCAACACACAAAACTATGTGTCACCTTGAACGTTTATAGTCTGCTTAATACAGTTTAGTGAGAATTACTCATAAACGCGGATGGCAAAAAGCAACAACAAAGACCTGAGTGACGTCAACTTCATTTTATCTATAGATAGAAGACATAGTAAGTCAGAAAACCCCATACAGTTTTTAGCATTTGAGGCTGTGCTAATGAGTTATTTTTGAAACATTCCACTCATAAAGACATTAATATCAAGTTATTTCGAAAACATTGGGTAGGACTTTGTAATCGTCAGTCTTAATGTATTAAATCATGAAATTCTTGGGTTTTTTTTCTTAAACTGAGAAACTGCCACCAAAATGAAAGTAGAAATTGGTTTTTAAAGTGTTGAAAAAGTGTGGACAAAGTATTCATTTTTTGGGTTATCTTTTAATGATTCAACCCAAGGAAAGTGATGAAATTAAATTCTATCCATAGATTTTCAAAATAACTTTTGGATTAATTTGTAGGCAAAGATCATTTTAAAGACAATAATGATAACGATGACGATGGTGATGATAATGATGACGTGACCACGATGAGAACATAAGTTGTCTCACCTCCTTTGCTGGGCTAAAGTTGTCTGTACGGTATCGACACCAGTGGCTACAATATCCAGCAAGGCCCTTCCTGCCCCTGTAAATAACAGACTGAACACACAACACTCCTTCATCGTAGGACCTTTCTTCTTGGGGACTTGTCTTCTTAATGTTGATGGCGAAAGCGATGAGGATGACGATGATTGCGGTGGTGGCAAGCCCAGGTAGGATGCTAAAGAAGATGACCTTGTTTGGTCATTGTTCATTTCTCCCTCCATTTCAACTTCGTCTGACCCACAGGTCTTGGGAAGGTCACTGAAGTTGAGGACCTTGTGGAACAATTGAAGACATTTTTGTCCTGAAACAAACAAATGAACAAAAAGAAAAGTTCTGGTTTACTTTTGGTTTTTACAAATTCTCTCAATGAAGCAGCATGGCACTCTCTCAAGTTCAACATGAATGGGTTATTAAATAAAATCACCTTTCCATTTCAAAATAATTATATTTTCACTAATTTTACCATAGTAAGACTTCATTTTTTTTTCGTTGTTAAATTTGATTTGATTTATTTGTTATAAAAAATGGTCTTCTTGCAAACTTAATTAATTTGGAATATAAAAAATCCAAATCTGAATGAAAAAAAAAAATCTTTCATTTATCTTAAATATCAAAATTAATCTAATACATTTCAGAAATAGAAACATTCATATTTACCACAATCCTTGTACAATCCCTATGCATTAAAATAATGTGACATTCGGAAGGAATACTTTCTGAACAAATTAGTTGATTTAAATTAAGAATAGGAAGAAAATAATGATTCTCAATAGAAAAATATTATAAACAACATTTGAACATTTGTTATTTTGATGTGTAAACATCACTTAATATTTCGAGAACAAAAAGGGGGATTTTAAAATCTTTTTAAACCCTCCACCCAAAAAATTGATAACAATAATAACAAAACTACTACAACAATAATAATAATAATAATAATAATAATAATAATAATAATAATAATAATAATAATAATAATAATAATTTAAAAAAAAAAATAAATATAGACCTGTAAATGAGCTCTATAAAAATTGACCGAAACTGAACCTCACTGAAACCCTTCGTATCAGAAAAATTCAAAGAATCGAAATGAATAGTAAACAGCAAGCTCGCTTGAGCAAAACAATTTGCGTGAGAATTAATTAGGCTACTTACCATTGTTTCTTATAATTGGGTACCCAATCAGTGAAGAAAGGGTCAACCAGTTTGTGCTTGTAGCAATCATATAACTTTCGATTTGAAGGTGTCTTCATAACGCACTTCCGGCGTTCGCATTAAACTTATTCATACTTTTAGGTTCCACCAAGTAAATGTGGTCAATTTTGGCTTAGACGAAACAGTGAAATTTATCGCTCATTGGGATCACGACAAATTTTGAAAGTGAAAAAATAATTTCACGAAGACTTTGTGAAAATACACTGGGATGTGTTCACACGGCAATTCTAAAAAGCGTCGCTTAGCCTTGGCAATATATATCCATCGTTAATATAAACGGCCCATGAGCTATGCATAGCGCTGTGGAACATTCCTAATTATTTCACGGTCCTTTGACTATGATTCATGAATTCTTTCTTTCTCTCCTTTTTTAAAATATTTGAATTTGACGAACTGACTGATTTCAGTTAATTGACTGAGAATTTACAGGTCTATAAATAATAATAATAATAATAATAATAATAATAATAATAATAATTAACCAGTAAAAACAAATTGGAAGTTGGCAGTTCAGGACTGGACATTCTGGAGTCAGGACATAAAAAAAACAATAACAATTCAATGATGCCTCACCAATCAGTTTGCGATGCTTCAAGTCCACAAATCTCCACTTGTGAAAAACAGGAAAGACATCCCTCAGAATAAACAGAATGCTGGCTAGATGTTCTGCCGATGATGTGGGAAGCTGGCTACTGGTGACTGCACTGCTACTGCTACGATGACGACTGCTGGCCACAGAAGACATCCCCTTTTTCTGCAATGACGATGACGACGACGACATGACCAACTGAGTGACAAGTTCCAGCACTGCAATTGTGACAGGATACAAACCCTGAGGACACTCTGTGCTGGCTAGTACGCTGCCATAAAGACCTTGGTTGATTCCGTCCCCTGTCAACACCTCTTCAAAATCGTCAATGTTTTTCTGTCAGGAAAGGAAGCAGTCCTGTCTGCTTTAAATGGTGAGTCACTTGGTCAGGCATGTGGGGCGTGGCTAAGGCTATACAGTGGATTGTGTGACCTAGAAGCTCCAGTGGGGCCGGAGAGAGGACGGAAAACCGTAGGATGAGCTGGTAGCAAAGGGTGATAATCTCTGTGAATTCGGGGACAGAGGATGGGTCAGAGGTCATGACCTCTTTAACTAATTCCATGACTAAGGTGACTTTGAGTAGTTGCTCTGTCTGTACCATGCCTGAAACAAAACGAATGTGAAAGAAACATGACTGCCACAAGGGATAGGAGTGGTGTTAGAGGTAAATCCATCTTATATGTATTTATTCAACCAGTTGCCATGTCTTTTTGATGAGGAAATAATATCATAGTTTTGTTGATGTATACATGATATTTGGTTTCCAAAACCGAACCTTGGTCAATAATTAATACAAAAATCACAATCTTGAGATGAAAAATCTGAATTTGGTCAAAATTGGTAAGCAAAAAATTTGAATATCTCTCTTTGTCCCCCCTTGCTTCAATGTTTCACACCCACACTACACCTGCACACTTTATTCTTTACGGATGATTGGTGGGGTGGAAGTACAGAATTGCAATTTTGGCAGGTAATAGGAAATTGGTATCTCAGGGAGAAATTGCAGCTAAATCAGTCTGAACATTTGACACATTACAATTGTTTAAGGTTTACTGTGATCTCCAAAGTCAGACAAAAAATACAACTGTATATGAAGTAATTAAAAATTATCCATCAATATGTATCCCTTTTTCACTCGCATAAGCCACAAACAAGAGCTGTCTACTTAGTCCTGCCATGGAGTCATACCTTACATAGATTAGCACTAAATGGTTTGAGTATCAATCTTGATCGTTTAAATGATGAAACATTTAGAACTGAAAGTCTTTATTTAAGAATAATGCTGTAGACAACATCAAACAACTCTTAGATTAATATAACTGTTTAAATATAGATAATTATCAAGAAATATAATAAATAAAAAGCAAGACTTCAAAATCCCAAGAATTTTGTAAACACTAAAAAAAAGAACAGGATGATAATAATAAAATGGAAGTTAGCAGTTCAACAAAGGAATACAGTTGGTTAAAAACAAATTTTCCCTATACTGAAAAATTCCCATCTATACTGATTTCTGTGATATGAAGTAATATGTTTTGGATTTATCTTCTGCTTACCAGCACCATGAGAAACTTGGGTCAACAGCTCCTGTATCTGTGCCATCAACAACTGCCAACCATTATATCTGGCATCCCACTGGATCACATGACCATAACTAGCCAATCCACTGCGCAGGGCTGTCACATCCAATAACTCTCCTTTACAGCCCCTTTCTATGACAAAGTCGCTGCCTTCTGTTGGGTGTTTGTTGCGACGAAGCATAAAAACATTTGGATGCGGGGTGACCTCCAAGTCTTGTGCCCGATTAGAGTCTAAAGGCTCTGTGTAACCTTTCATGTTGGATAGGCAATTCTTCAACTGAAACAACATCAAGATTGCTTAACCTTTTGATGACCAGACTCAGTTTATTTATATTATAATTCTTTCCACCATTTATCCGATTAAACTTTGTAAAATATTTTATGCAATATCCACTAAATGAGCTTAAGTGCCAAAACCAACAACAACAACAAGTAAGAAGGAGAAATGATACCTGTTAGATGTATTGCCTTCAACTTTTTTTGGACTGAGGCGGTGATGTTAGTGGCTATTTTACACTCGCGAAATAAACAAGATATCTACTTTCTAAAAATTGAATATAGGCAGCACCAGCATAAATCTAAGTCATTATATAAAACTAAAAACTAAAATAAAAATGACAATAGGACATGACAAACTATCGCTTCACTTCAAACATCTTGAACAAACACACTCACATACACTCTTTCTTTCCCTCCAACACTTGCTTATGGAATGAACTCCCTCAAGAAATGATTGAAACTAAAAACAATCCAGAATTTACAAAAATGAAATGATCACAGCGTATTGAGTATGTCTTTTGAAATTCATAAATGTGAACTGTAGTCTGGATCCTCTAGTTAAAAGGTTATTACAATGATCGAAGAAGAAGAAGAAGAAGAAGAAGAAGAAGAAGAAGAAGAAGAAGAAGAAGAAGAAGAAGAAGAAGAAGAAGAAGAAGAAGAAGAAGAAGAAGTAGAAGAAGAAGAAGAAGAAGAAGAAGAAGAAGAAGAAGAAGAAGAAGAAGAAGAAGAAGAAGAAGAAGAAGAAGAAGAAGAAGAAGAAGAAGAAAAGAAGAAGAAGAAGACTATGGTGAAAGAATGTGATTAAAGAGCCTTTTCTTATGGACTAAACTTTGTACTTCCCACAGCAGGGCTTCAACCAGACACCTGCTGGTCGTACCAATAGTGTTTGCAACTTTTAATTATTATGAGCTAGATATCCAAGAGAATATGAGAAAGCAATTTTTTAAAAAGCCACCAAAAATCTGTGCATGTTGTGTTAATTATACATTGAATAAATTTTAGAATTAGAAATTTATGTGACATTAAACATTAAAATAATAAAATTTTGTTGTTACCTGTCTGACACTGGACTGACCAGCCCGAGCCAGAGAGATGGAGAATTTCATGAAGCAGCCAAAATCCAAGGGGAATAATTGTTTGGACGACTCAAACAGAGTAGCCAACCCTTGGGTTGAATCCTTCCATACTGTGTCTGCAATGGCTTCCCAGTGTAAGAGTTTGGCAACAATGGCATACAAGGCGTCTGAATTTCCCAAGGAGTCTTCATGGAAAATGGACAGCAAGGCAGAGACAACGTAGAATACGGTGGAGTGGACGATGAACGCCAGGTGAGTTTTGCCACAAAAAGGTCCTTCTCAATCAAGAGGGCCAGGGTATCAAAGACAGACAGCTGCAGGGCACAATTCCCAAAGTGTTGAAATCCGGCCTGAGCCTTGTGGATCATTTCTTCTTTGTCGTCAGAATTGTCTTCCCCTTGGCCACTGGTCTGGGCATACACATATTGAAGGACAGCCCAACCTAGAAGCAATGGGCCGTGGATTGGCTCTGATCCCAGTTTTGTCATCACTGTGTTGATTTTCTGAAAACGTTTTTAAAATATCTTTAAAATAAGAAATAAGCTTGATGGTCACACACACACACACACACACACACACACACCCCTCCCAAAAAAAAAAATAAAATCAAGTGTTTGCTAAGATTGTAAGATTTAGGTTCTTATGCCTTTGCAGACCGACCATGGTCAACAAACAAAATACAAGGTTGAGTCAGAAAGTAATAGGACAATTTCTTTTTCAAATGACGTCATATTTGACTCATTTGAACTTACACATGTATTCTTTAAACCAAAAGTTGAAAATTTTTATTTTGTCAAATTTTGTGGCTATGTGGTCTAGTGGTATGACACTCGCTTTTCGAGCCTCACTCGACGGATTCTTGAGTCCTTGGAAAAGGCTCTGTACTCACATACTCTCACCATACTCAGGTGTAAAATGAGTACCAGGCCGTTAGCAGCATTGTCTTTGTCGGAAAAAATTGCAATATCACCTAACAGGAGTCATGTCCCGTTCTACATTTTACGTGTTGCTGTTGGTCAGGGATCCTTTGTAAAGCGCCTTGATCGCGTTTAGCGGATATTGCGCTATATAAAAAGCTCAAGTTTAAAAAAAATAAAGTTATGGCAGTTGGAAACTAGCTGTCTGCACGAATGTCCATCAACGACAGGAAGCTATCATTGAATTTCTTGTTTTCGAAGAAGAAACCCCGAGAAGAATTTTAAACGCCATGGGAAAGTTTATAAAACTCAGGCATTTTGTAGAGGCAGTGTTTTTAGCTGAGTTGCACATGTATTTTCGAAGAAAATGAGATGCAATCCAACACCTAACCTGAAACCACTCAACTGTGTCTTTATCTGGCAAATCTTGTGATGGTCGCCGTCCAAGCAGTGTCAACTCAGTGAATCAAATAAAGACAGAAGCATTGATCAGATCTGAAAGAACTTTTCTTGATCAGATAGCAGGCAAAAATAGACATTGAAGCGACTGAAAGTAAGAATTCGCAGAATTAGATAAGATTTGGAAAAGGAACAAGTATTGTTTCTTCATGAAAATGTCCTTCCATAATAAGTCTCATGAAAAGGGAGGTAATGGATTGACAACGCTGTCTCACCCTCCGTTTTCAGAAGACTTGACACCTTCAGACTTCCATCTTTTTGGCTCACTGAAGGAGGCAATGAGGGGACATCGCTTTGAAAGTGATGAAGAAGCCAAGACAGTAGTGAAAAATTTGCTGAAAGTTCAATCAACTCAGTTTTACGAGGACGGAATACATAGCCTCACAAAAAGGTGGACTGTGGCTATCGAGAGAGGCGGAGACCATGTTAAGAAGTAGCATTCTACTAATGTCAAGGAATAATGCATGGTGTTGATTTAATTTTTTAAAAGTAATAAGCAGAGTCCCATTACATTTTGACTCACCCTCGTATTAATAGAGAATAGAAAATGAAAGGCATGATTTCTACCTTAAACTTAAACTTGAGCATTTTTATAGTGCAATATCCACTAAACGACGTGCTCAAGGTGCTTTCTCTTCCATATGAATCATTATTGTTAATGACTGATGTTTGCAATTCAAAAAATCCAAATATGGAGAGAACAAAATCAGCATTTGAGAAATGAAACTCATCTCTAAAATAAAAAACCCTGAGAGTATTTATATTTTCCAAAAAATGAAGTTCTCTATAAAATTTTTAAGATGTGGAGCTCAGAAAAGTAAGGATGTTGTCAGGAAAAAACATCAGAGCAGGTCCATCCGTGAATTCTAATAAAAAAAGTTCCAAATCACAACACAGGAAGGCTAGAATCCTCTTATCAAATGCCTAACTTTGCTATTCATGATTATAAAGGCACAGAAATGATTTTTTGTAATTCTGGTAATTCCTTTTGCAGTCTGTGTTTGAAGACGAGGCGTATCTGTGATATAACTACCATATCTTCCAGACTGTAAGCTGTAACTTTTTCCACGAAATCTCGACACCACAGGTTATAATTACAGTCCAATGTGCTAATACTAGTATTTTTCTTTGTCCATGTTAGCCAGGTATGTAATCTTCATGGATATTATTTTGATATTGTGATTGTGACGAATAAATGACAGAAATCACATATCGGTAATGCTAGTTTTTAAAAAAATGAAGGTGCAGCTAATAACCCCGAAGCGGCTTATTTTAACAAAAAAAAATTGGGTGATGCAGTTCACAGCATTGTGTGTCTTACAGTCCAGAAAATATGATATCTGTCATTACTTATTGTGACATATCAAAGAGTCAAGGAGCTCATGTGATTAACCAAAACAATTATTGAGCAGCTTATTTTGAACAAAAAGTGATATGTCTGCATAACTTTCAAATTTTAGTCCATGCATTCATGTGTATGATGTCCATGTGAATTTCTTTGCTGGTAGATAGTTGTGTGCGCTTGATGATTCTTTATTACCTATGAATGTTATTGTTAGTATGATTATAACAATTTCATAAGACTTATCAGCCTGTCAGTTTTATAAATATGACACTAAACTAACCTCCATGACAGTTTTATTTCCAAGGATGACATGCTGGTCACTGAAGCTGGAATGGAAAAATGAAGAAATCTTATTTTATGATTAAAAAAAAAAAAGTAATTGGGTATTTATCACATAGACACACATTTCTAAAAACAGAGGAGGCTATTTTTTTCTTTAAAAAAAATTAAAGTTGATATATCTCAGAAGCCGGACCAAATAATATATCAAATTTAATTTAGAAGAAAAATATGTTTTGACGAATTACAGAATCAAATTCAAAACCTCAATTTTTTTCCCTTCTGACACGTCTGCACACTTCCTTTACCGTCACACATATCATCATCAAATACATGACCATGAATGACTTTCAAAGTCAATAAATAAAATTAAGAAATACTGAAATGGCCCAAGTATCTAATATTGAAATGGCCCGAGTATCTAATATTGAAATGGCACAAGTATCTAACAGTGATGATACTCACAAAAAGTCAAAAAGGAGGAAAAGTCTCGGAAAAACGGAAAACTTACCTAGAACATTCTTACACCGCAGGAAAGTAGGCAGGATGACTTCTTTTGAGTACTTGAAGAGTACTTTAAAACGCCCGGAGTCCAGTAAAAGGAGGAAATTTTTGTTACATATATTTTTTTTTTAAAAAGGAGGTATTTTTTAAAGATTTATTATATAAAAAAAAGTAAAAGGAGGAAATGAAGGAAATATCCGCGGATCGAGGATCTGAGGAGGAAAACCGAGGAAAGGAAAGAAAACCGCGGATTTCCGCGGAAAAGTATCATCACTGATCTAATATTGAAATGGCCCAAGTATCTACCACAATGAGGTATTATGAAGTGAAAAATTGTAGGATTCTTACTTAAGAATAAAAAATAAAAAAATGCTGAAAGTAGCACTTCTCAAATCCTGTTGATGATAGAATGATGACTTAATCATCTGGCCATCTTGACCCTTAATAGTAATACAGTCGACTCCACTTAATCACACACCCTCAGGAGTTCAGGTTAGTGTGTCGATTAAACTGAGATTTAAGCACCAGCTTTCATGTGCCATTCATGTAGGACCTTCCGCTCTGAGTTTTCTACAGGCTTGACATCGTCATGTTGAAAACATGGCCTCGTTTGAAGGCTTTTTTTTTAGTTTCTTTGTTATGTTTTTGTTTTTTATTTTAATTTTTTTGGGGGGGTGGGGGGTTCTCTTCTTTTCTTTTCCTTTTTTGTTTTCTCTTTTAGTTTTATCGAAATCAAAATGTAACATTATTGTTTTTAAGAATAATAATCGGAATCGTTGATTGCTTTCTATTCTGTGCGAGTTGTTTATAAACCCTTGTCTCCAATCTCGACAGTGTTGGTAGATCATCTGTCAAGCATTCTTCTTGGAGGAAGCAGCGTAGTTTGTCCAACATGTCAAGTTTTTCAGTGTTTGTCAGAGGTTTCTGTGTATTGCGTCCCAGGCCTCTAATTTCAAGACCGTTGGGGAGAGACTAAAGATGCCCTGCAGACACTTTCTGAATATTATTTGAAGAACTTGTTAAATTAAATGCCGACCCAGGAAAAACTCAAGTGTGTGCCTTCCATTGAAAAAACTGCCAAACCAACAGGAAACTGAACATCTCCTGTGTACCTCGGTGTCAACATAAACAGCACACTGTCCTTCTCAAAGCAAAGGTGGCCACAAGAAACAACCTCCTAAGAAAACTGGGAAACACTACATGAGGAGCAGATCCAAAAAGTCAGGAGAACCGTACTAGCCCTCTGCTATTCATCAGCTGAATAATACGCCTCACCACTCTGGCAAGATCCTGCCATTCCAAAAAGACACCCTGAGTTACATAACACCTGCCGGATCATTACTGGTAACTTGAAACCAACTGCAGTTCCAGTCCTCCATCGGTTGGTTGGCACTGCACCTCCCCACATTCAAAAAGCCAGTTTCCAAAGCCCAGAAATATAAACAGGAAATGGACCCAAGCACTCCCTCCATAACCACAACCCAAGGACAAGTAAACTGAAGGCGAGAAAGAGCTTCATGACGGAAGAAAGCATCATCCTGACCATGAAGCTGTCTACAGACTTTCCATGTGGAGGGAGTGGGACAATCATGCAAATGAAGCCGGTGAATATCTGAGCTCGCCAGGAATGAATTGGTAACACTCAACAGAGCACAGGCAAATCTTGGGAGAACAGCTGGAAGCATGAACGATGGGGGCTGGCTGAGACCAGCTTGTGTACATGTGGATGCCCAGAACGGACGATGGAGCTCATCCTTAGAGAATACCAGGAAGGGTCCAGCTGCCCTGACCATGACCTAAGAGTCTGCTCCCCAGATGCTGTGTAGTGGGTTTGGTGTTGGAGCGACAAGCTAGGATGAGGGGAGGTGTGTCACATTCCGATGGCCCGTCCTTCTTAAGCAAGTGTTGGCTTTTGTGTGCTTGCATGGAGTCCAGTATCTCTTGAGATGTCAGTTTAACGCTGATGGGTATATTTTGTCCAATCAAGATGGAATTAAGGTATAGTGATTTAAGCAGAGCCATTATATAGAAAAAAAAGGCAGTTTCGGGAATGTGTAGCGCATAGATGTGCAATTAAGTGGAGTGAACTGTATAATCCCATTGTAGTGTCGGTGACCCAGTAGCACGCTGTCAGACATTGTGTGTGCTAGTACAATAAAAACGGTATACATGACTTGCAATCTGTAAAAGTCATAATTAATAATTCTAGTTAGCTTTCATTAGAATCCCCTCTTCTAATACAAAATTTATTACACAATCTTTTAAAGATTCTGCACACAAAATCTGAAATTTTATTTTTTTAGAAACAAGGAACTGTGAAACTATTTCGTTATTTAAATAGAAGTTAAAAACAGAACATTTTAAAATCAGTCTATAAATGAGGCTGGTCTTTGATATTCATGTTTACTGTTGAGTGTGACACATTGTACAAACATTTGTGCGAGTGTGTGCTTTTACCTGTGCTTTGATTTTTGATTGATATTCTAAATTAAGGTGTACAGCGTTTTAGAGGATTTGAATATGGAATTCAGGGCCATGAAATGAACTATTATTTTTATTATTATTATCCTCATCATATGAAAAGTTGGTTTCATGGGGCCTGCTCGGGGCGGGGATAAAGAAAGCATTATGGAGAACAATCAGCATAGGAAAACTGAAAATAAGTGGCCATGACTCTACTTCTGACAAGGAAATCCCTGGTTCAGTCCCACAGCGATGGTACAAAATTGAGTCCTTAGAAGACGCTTTTTACTCACCTTCTTTCACCACACTCAGGTGTAAAAATGAGCACCTTGCCAATGACAGCATTGAATTAAAAAAATTATAGTAGGTGTCTTATGTCAGTATAAAAAGGCTCAT
This sequence comes from Berghia stephanieae, assembly GCF_034508935.2. Lineage (NCBI taxonomy): Eukaryota > Metazoa > Mollusca > Gastropoda > Nudibranchia > Aeolidiidae > Berghia > Berghia stephanieae. The sequence continues at coordinate 32,869,249 of NC_088368.1, read as the reverse complement.
GTTTTTAAAATGTTTATATGATTTCCCGACTTACCTCTCAGCCTTGAGAGCATCCAGGGCTGTGGTCAAATCAAAACTCTCCAAGAGAATGACCACCTCCAGATATCTGAATGAAACAAAAAACAACGCAACAAATGACAAATTCTTTAAAAAGAGTAATTATCTGGGCAATATTGCCAAATAGACATAGATTTGATAATATATTATTATGATACAAAAAGCTTTAAAATAAACAAATTAAAAGAAGTAAACACAAAAATAATAAATATATTAACCCCCCCCCCCCCCCAACACACACACAAGAAAGCAACAAAATATATGGTTAACGGTTGCCGGTGATAATGACAAGACCATGCATTATAAAAATATAAATAAATAATTTTAAAAGGTTAATTTGTTCTTGGCAAGATTTTAACCTAGAACATCTAGATTACGGGTCTAACAGTTTAATCATTCTGCTACACAACTATCGGTCAGATAATAATGTTGGTAAAACATGATTGGAAATCAAATCTATTCGGCTGGCTATTCCATGTGGACATGAGAGAGGTAGAAGAGTTTTGAGTATTTAATTGTAGGTAAATAACCACCCACCCTATACGCTGAATCATGGCCGCCAGTTCTTTGTTCACCAAATGCTTGAAGCTCTGACCCCAGCCAAACATCTGTCTCTGAGGAGAAAATTATGGAAAGAGATCTTTAAAAAAAAGGGAAGAAAACTGCAAGTTGAGACAAAAGAAAGAGAATAAAAAAGAGAATGAATGGAATAAAATATAAAAAAGTAAGAATGAAAGAAAGAAGAAAAAAATAAAAGAAAGATAAATAAAGACAGAAAGAAAGAAGAAAAAAAGAGAGAAAGATAAAAGGAACAAACAAAGAAAGGCATAAAAAGGAAGCCCAGAGAAAGAGAGTGGTAAAGAGAGTGAAAAAAAATATTTATCTCAATACATATTAAAAAAGAAAAGTAAAAATGCTTTATAAGGAGTCTCAAGCAAATAGCACACTTGACAACTAGGAGGAAACATGACACTTTTAAAACACTTTATAATTTCATTTCGACATAGACAATAGCGTTATAGACCTGGTACTCATTTTACACCTGATGGTGAGAAAATGTCAATGAAGAGCATTTTAAAAGAACTCGACTTGGCCTCACCTACCAATGCAGGTCTCAAATCCTTGACCAAAAGGTCAGAAGTCAAGTGCCATATCACTAGACGACAAAGCCTCACTAAGGTCTCAATTTTGGATTGAATGTATTTGGAAGAAAAAAATGAGAAAAGGTAACAGATAACCTGATAGCAGCAACGTGTACGTCCATTTTTGCCTACCTTGAATTTCTCGCACAGAGTGACCAGTGTGTCAGACTCCATCTCAATATACTTGTAGTAAATCAACAATAGTTCCAACAGTTCTGTTTGTTCCTTCAGGTTGTGGACGGCCCAGGACATCACCAAGCCTTGTGTCTAATGACAAAAAATGTCAACACCAGAGTGGGTCAATTCATGACACACAACACAACAGACATCATGACATGTGTCACACCATAAGACCATCAAACTACAAAAGACCAATACGTCACTAATGACTTAGTGAAAACAAGATATAACCCCAACATTAGTCCAAGATGTTTACACTATCAGAATACCCACCCTGAACACCCAAATGAAGGAAATCATTCATCATTACAGGCACCACACTTCTCCTTTATAAAAAAAATAAGATAAGCTAATGAGATAAAATGAAAGAAATATAAACATGAATATGAGTCTGTATCAAAAGGTCACTTTTGTAACATTTACCACAAGATATCAATATATTGTTATTTCAAGCAATTTAAACAACACAATCTGCACGAAAAATTGTGTCTAAAGTGAAAGCGTTGGCAGCTCTAAATCAGTAAGAATATTTTTTAAAAGTTGACACCTCTACATTAGCATGCATAATTATAATGTTTGAAAAGTGTTTGTACCATAAGAGGTCCATTGTTTTCCTTGTCTGGTATAGGATTGCTACACACTTCCTCCCACTGACTCAGAAGCTGAAGAAAAAAAAAAGGCAGGGGAAAAATAATAAACAATACAGATTCATTGTAATGGAATGAAAAAGAAATATTGTAAATATGACAGAACATTTTTTTTTAAAAAGCTATTTACTCAACAGATTTTTGAAATGATACTCGGTAGGCTGTACAAAATAAATAAATTTCAAATTTTAACAGTTCAAACTTGTCATATGTTGTACATACAGTCACGTCTCTCCAATCTGAACACCTCCCTTCCCAGCATTTTGTCTGGATTACAGAGATATCCAGACAGTGGAATCAATCCCTAAAGTGTACAAATATAAAAAGAAAAAAAAATCCTCCCCAGACAACCTGTCCGGATAATGGAAACATTCTGATTGTAGAGTTTAAGATTAGAGAGACCCAACTATACTTCATTTGGAATATTTAGCTTTTACTCAATCCCAATTTTCATACTATTTACTTTTGTTTTTCTTGATTGAAAAAAAAATAAACTATTGGAAATAATGTTTAGATTCTTCATACTTTAGATATAGCCATGATTAAGAACAATATAAAACCTAAAATAAATTGAGTGAAGACTTCCGTTTCAATCCTGAAATTTTATACTTTTTTAAATTCACCAAATCATGTGAAAATTGTTTTCAATCTTTCAATCAAAATAAGAAAAGATTGATCAGACTGATTAGTAGACAAGCAAAATATAATAAATATAATGTTACAAGATAAATCTCCTAATGTTCTTCCTTAACATTGACCTTATCTCAACACTTGCCCTATGATCATGTGAAAATTTAGAGAGAAAAATCGAGAATTATGTATCAAAAAACCCCACAGAAACTTACTTAAATTTGTCAAAAACCAAAATGATACCCAGAGTTGAGTCTGTGCACACTGTTTGATGTGTTTTTGTTTAAGAGCCCATTTAAACAAAATAACAATAATGTGAGAATTCATATACTCCAATATCCATTAAATGTTCTCAAAGCAAATTTTAAAAGAAATCTCAAACTAACAGTAAAACACAGCTGTTAGACGCTATTACATTTTTTCTCCCACAGAGACTATGCTGTTATGTATTTTACAACTGAGCATGGGAAGAAAATGTGAATAATGAATCTTTTCAAGTCAAAATTGCATTGCACACAATGGGACCCAAACCCAGGACCTACAGGAAACGAGCCAATGTCATACAAGTAGATAGCAGAGCTGCACTATCCTTCAATATTATTTTAATAAAGTTGATATAGTGAAAAGTTTACCTTCTTTCCCAAAAGATTGTTTTCAAGGAGAGTTTTGAGAAAGCCATCAAAAACAGTCTGTGAATTGAAAAGTAAAATAAAATACAATATAGAATGTCAGATTTGAACCAATACAGATGTGGGAACTCTTTGATTTTACATATTTCAACAAAAAGATCTGAACAAATGTGTATGAAACAGTACCAGATAAGCAAGAAAGAAAAATCCCCAAAAAAACATTCTTCCTTGACTGGGGGTTGAACCTCAGACCTGCTGAGGCGAAGGAGACTGATTTTCTGGGATTTTTTCTTCCTTCTATTTTTCTTTCTTGCTTATCCGGTACCGTTTCACACACAATTGTTCAGATCTTTATCTTGCACCAGTGCCTGCTCACTAATGTCATATTTTAATACAGAAGAGAGCAAAAATTGTCTAGATTTGCTACATCTAAACATAAGATATCTATTTCAGGAGAACCAAACAACTCCAATAACTTATACCATTATTGGAGAGAGAGAGAGAGAGAGAGAGAGAGAGAGAGAGAGAGAGAGAGAGAGAGAGAGAGAGAGAGACAGAGAGAGAGAGAGAGAGAGAGAGAGGCAGCATATGCAGACAACATACTTTGTAGGGATGTTGGTCTTCTACCCAGGCCACTATCATCTGTCTGAGACATCGAAGCAAGTACAGTCGCTCACTGTGGTAGAAATCTCTGATCTTCACCAGCAATGTCTGCGAATGTCGCTCACTGGACAGGATATTCTACACAGTAAAAAAAATATTAAAAAATTAATGCAATTTAAAACAGTGACAAACAGATTTAAAAAGTGGTTCTTCAAAGCCATAAGGCCCATGAAAGTAAGTTTATCTAAATTTCTGTAGGGTTAAATGGGGATTTCATTACCAACAGCTCACTTTACTTTGGATAGGACGTTAGTCTATTCAAAATACTTCCCACCAGATCTAATAATCAACACAGGTACCCCAATCCAATCACTGCTCGGTTCACAGGGAGATTTTTTTAAAAAATCAACTACAGCAAGAATCAATACCTGCTTGTGAGATGGGTGCTACGAAATTATTATTCTACACAGTACAAAAATGGATGGAATCCAGAACATATCAAGTAAACAACTATTAAAAAAAAAAATGCATCGGACAGCATGGCTCAGCGGTATGGGCTTCATACCCAAAAGGTACAGAGTTTGACTACCCGTCGCGCTGTGTGGCCTTGAGTAAGTCACCTTGCCATAGCTCACTTTGCGGCACTGTACAGCGACTGATGCCTGGCTTATTCCAGTCTTCCCTTGGAATAGATCCAAAAGGAAAATGTCCCCTAAGGGGTGAATAAAGGGAATTTATTATCTATTTATTATGTAACCTATTCTCAGGATTCCATCACCCTCAATACTTTTCACAATGCTTACTTAAATTCCCCAACATGCTACTGTTAGGCACCCTTGTTGTAATAGCACTCTTACACAATTCAATACCTTTAAACAAATACTATATTCCCTATCGATTACATTGGGATAATGTGTATACTTAAGCCAGAATATACAATGCTCAGGTCAATTGTTTTGTGAATATTGCCATCCATCTATTCCATGATTGACTGCCCAACAATGATTGATTGTATTACATGACAAGACACTGTACAACTAAGACATCATTTCATCTCTGGGAAAACTAATCATTACAATAATAATAGAATAAAACATGTGCTAACAATTTCAAACAAACATTCATTTATATCTTAAGATTTAAATTCAATATTAAATATTCTGAATTTTGTTCATCTCAACATAATACCAGATTGAGCCGAAAGACTAATTTTTGTAAAGTTAAAGCAGAAAAAAAAAAAATATGATATCAATATAAAATAATATATAAAGACTTGTGGAAATATCTAAATTTCGTCTGTTCCCTGAGTTACAAATGAACCAAACCTGAGAGACTGACACTAGAAGATTAGTAAGAATCGCTTGATAAAGTGTCCGTCAAATGTGGACAAGGTACTTTATTTCTCCTTGTAACATCAGGTGAAGTGTCAAATAATAGAAAGAGTTTTTCTCATCTTTTCTGTCTTCAATACACAGTGAACAAATAAAGATTTTTAAAATGATATAAACTTTGATGGAAATTCAGGATTTCCCACATAAGATTGACAATCAGGAACATAAAATACAACAACGATTCTCCTCTCACACTCAACGATGGCAATAATGTTATTATGAGCTTAAATGGGAAAAACCTGATTGGCTGAAAGTATGTTACATACTAATATATTATGATTCAGCCCTGTCATATCACACAAACAATTAAATGATGTAATATTTAAATAATTTAATTAACTAATATATAAGATTTATTTATCTACTTCAGGAAATTTATATAAACATTGATAAAAAAAGTGTTGGCTATAAATAGCGTAAATTAATATCATGTTATAACTTTTCAAATTCAATATTTCAACTCTTTGAGAAGCTATTCCGGCTTTTCTTTGGGTACCAACTTCTCAGTTTTTACGTTTTCAGTCACTATTCAACCCACTAAATTTTATCACTATTTTTTCAAAACAACAAAATCATTGTCTTTTTGTGTCATATGTAACAATAACTACCTTAAGCTCTCCTAGAGAGCCTCTGAATTCACTTACTCGTGAGTACATTGCACCTTAAGCTCTTTCTGAGAGTCTCTGAAATTACCAACCTGTGTGTACAACTAACCTTAAGCTCTTTCTGAGATCCTCTGAATTCACCAAAGAGAAATGCACAAAACAAGTCATGGCTCTGGAACTCGTCAAGGGACTGAAGAGAGAAATGGAAAAAAAAAAAAATTTAAAAATCACGAGGCAGGCACCCGTGCAGAATAATCAGAAAAGCAGCAACATGTGAAAACTCAATACTAGATGCAAAAGACTAGCGTAGAGTCGGGGAAATTCGCCACTTTTCACACCCCTCCCTTCAAATGCAAAAACCCATTTTACCTATTACTGGACAAGTCCAAGTGCCACGTCATCATCTTGATGATCTATTCATTTAATGTTTTTAATCCACCAATCAGCATTTTGTATATTATTATCATGACACAATCGTGTCATTCAATGTCATCATGTGTCTGTCGTTCTGTTTTGCCTGATTTGCTGGAAATCCAACACCCGCCATTCCAATTCATATTTTCTCTCGTCATTTTAAGCATTTATTAAAGCTTATACAGTGCACTCTGGATACGTCGACGTTGCCTAAGTCGATTTTTACCCAAGTCGATTTTTTTTCTTGGTCCCTCCCCCTTCTTCCTATATAACATTAGTAAAAAAAAAAAAAACTCCACATAAGTCGATGTCGTTTAAGTCGATGTTCTTATCACTCATGACTACAATAAAATCACAAATAAACAAGTATTTCCATTGGTTAAAAAAGCTACCAGTAAGAATTTTAAGTGGTTAAGAATATCCGCGAACGATTGGCGCACATCGATGTGATGTAGGTGCTTTGCCTGACGTCCGTGTTCAATGTACATGAGCAGTACTGAATATAATTTTAATTTCTCCATCTCAAATTTTACATTGTCGCAACTTCAAGTTCAAGAATTTTTTTTGGTTCTAAACCCAGGCCATCCTATGTAATGCCCCTCTTAATTAGTATCAATTTTATCAAGAATTCAAGTCAAGTCTACAACTACAATGGCAAACCTATCGCGGAAAAGGAAGATTCGATGCATTTGGAAAGTCTGACATGCGACAGAAAATCATCGCGTAGGAAATTGGCATACCGGCTATTTCTGTCTCGACGATTTACAAGAAGCATGACCTTGACCTAGAGGTTCCTACTCTTCCGCTTTTCGCGGAATAATTTCAGTTAATTGGTATACATTCCGCATTCAAATTCAAGGCAAAAATTCCGCTTTTCAGCTTTCCAATCGAGGAAAATTAAAAAAAAAAATTCTCTAGTGAAAAAAAAAAGTGCGCTATGGCTTATTTCGTCATCTCCTATGGTCAATCAACACACATTGTATGTCTGATTAGTCCCTTCAAAGTGTGTGCTGCTGATGTCGGATAATATTATATGTTTGGGAAGGGGGTTGACCGAAGTATTATTAATATTATGGTGACTCCAATTTGTGAGGTCAATGACCTTGGTAATAATATTATTGAGTACGGTCAGCTTCTTTCCCTATTTAATTTTAGCCCTGTGTAAGTGTGTGTGTGTGTGTGTGTGTGTGTGTACCGGCACGCGCGTCTGTTTGTTTCGTGTGTGTGTGTGTGTGTGTTGGGGGGGGGGGGGGGAGGGTCCTGACAAGATTAAATCCATCCATTCAATGCTTTGCTCTCAGACGGCCAGGACCTGTGTGTCCTCTATTATTATTTGACCCCATTCTTAGTCTACACAATCTGTACATTTTTACACATTTTATATTTTTAATCATTTGAGTACTTTTGGATTGTCCATTACATTTTCTGTTGCAAAGCATGTCATAGTCAATAACAGTAAGTTGATTCCGCTTTTTTATCTCAAATTACGATTTTTGTATTCTGATTCCTCTATGGGGCTATTGGGGGTAGGAGCCTCTGATGACCACTACAGAGACCGCGCGATATGAAGGGACATAATTATTCTAGATTGGTTTGCTTTGTTCACATGCGTTTTTGCTCATTTGGTTACACTCCGGTTAAGTTGATTTTCGGATAAGTCGATTTTTTTCTCGGTTCCCCTGGGCATCGTCTTATCCGGAGTCCACTGTATCCTTACTCTACAACCTGTTACCTTGTGATATTGTCAGATTTAAACATTGTTTTTGGCATTTCCACCATTCGCAACAGTTAAAAATATTTGTATACTTGTTATTTGGGAGCCCTAATAAAATCACTGCTTTCAGGGAAATTCGCTGCCCTAATCTGGGAAATTTGCCACTCTGTTTACTGTCAAAATATTATTATGTAAATGTTTAAAACAATCCGTTCAGAGCCATTGGCCCATGGAGCCAGAGTTTATCCCGGTTTCTATAGGGTGAAACGGACAATAGCAATTGCTTACTATCATCTGGATAGGAAGCTAGTCTATTGAAAAGTACTTTCTACCAAATCTAATAGACTCAGCTACCAATTCACTGCTGGGTGGACAGGGGTGGGGGTGGTCAGAAAAAAATCTTACTGCACCCGGGATCGATCTTGGTCCCTTTGCATGTGAAGCGAGTGCTTTACCAACTGAGCTATCAGGACCCCCTTAAATGTTTAAAGCGGGTGATAATAATATGTTGACAGACAATTATTTAATAGATTTGTCTGGGTATTGTTCATAGTCCATAAAATTTAGTTAGGAAATTAATGCTTATTAGTAATTTAACTAGAATTAATGAAACCATCACTATTATGAAGCAGTTTTTTATATATTGAGATTTTCTTAGCCTATGTTTGCATCAGATTATTTCATGTGATATTTTAAGACATTTCTTTGTATAAAATACCACTCACAATTGAAAAAAGTCTTGAGATTCTGTACAGACTTGATCCGAGGATTGAGTTGTCATCATGTAAAAAAAAATTTAGTTGACTAGGGTTTATGGAGGTAATCGACTTTTAAATGCAGAAGTTAAAGCAAAAAGTAAATAAAAATTTCACTTAGTTGACAGAGATCAAAAGTGAGAGAAACACTTCGACTAACATAAACACGCAACGATTTATATTCCAACCTACCAGCAGCTGACTTAGCTTGGAGACAAAGTCACTCTGAGCCTCTGTCAATTTTCTTTCTTTCTTCAACGTATCTCCTTTGGAAGGCACCCTGTTCAAGTCCAAATAAAAATGGGGCATCAGTTAAATGTTTGAAATCAATCGACGATATGGACAATCTTCAACCATCAGTAAAGAAGAGCAAGACATGTTATCGCATCTGATAGATTTATGGTTCAATTCCTGTCTTTTTGAATTATTGTCTTTTTCTTTCTTTAATAAAACTAAAAAAAATATAATTTTTTTTTTAAAACACACATATATATCTATATAATAACAAAAAATAAAAATATAATACTGATGGAAACCAGTGCATACTCCCCAACAAGCGGTATCGCTGATAAGAGAAGTAAGGAAGGAAATAATACATGAAGAACGGGTAATGATTTGGTTGCCTCCCATGAGCATTGGATTTTGGTATGCTTGGATTCTAGTTCTAGCATTCTTTTTGGCTTCACCTCAGAGCATGACTAGTGAGTACTGTAGTGCATATACTGTACCTTTTTTTGTAGAATGAAATCCCATTGAGGAGTTTGGATTGACTTTTATCCAGCTCAAACTGGACATAGCTCTGAAATAAAAGGAAGTGTTTTATGATTCACAATTCATGAATTCCCCAACATCACTCAATTTTTAATGATCACAAAACAGATCATCAACATTAAACAATTCAAAATTATTTCGAGATGATATAGCTATCCCAATTTTAATAGGTGAATGCCATAAGATTTTTAAACATACAGATTAGCACAAATATACAACAACAAAAAAAACAGAAGTGCCTGAACAACCTCTCAAAGAGTAGAAACATTGTGGATAAAGAATCAACTTCAGCCCCTCTTTTACCATCCTTTTAAAAAAGATATTACTGCTAATATTTTGGTGCCAGACCTTGACAGCTTTGGATTATTTTCCATTATATTCAACCCAGAGAAATTGTTGAAAATCTTGAGCATTTACATAAGAATTCAATAACGAGTGAAGTGCTCAAAGCGCCTATCAAGGTGTCCCCAGCCATCAGCAACACTTAACATATAAGATGAGACATGATCACTGAAGAGCAAAATTACCATTCATTTTCGACAGAGACAATGCTGTTAATGGCCAGGTACACATTTTACACCTGAGTACAATGAGAATGGAACAAAAAACCTTTCCCTTGAGGCTTGAGAAAGTGAAAGAAAAAGATATTTATAGTGAACAAAAATTCGACTTAAAAATGCAAAACCATAATTAGATTTCAGACTTTGGACGGGCTTATCTACTACTATAAATATTTTGAGATGCATTTTTAATGCAAAAAAGTATATATACAGAGATATATCTCTGCGCACAAGTAAAAAGTGCCGTGGAGTTATCTTACGACATAAAAAACGTAATTATCTATACAATAGACAATGAGTTCAATTTATTATTTCATCAACACTTGAATTTTAAATTCTTTGTTGATCAACCATCATCCCATTCATTGAACAGGCACCTATGCTTGCATCAATATAATACCAGACTGATAAAGTGAGTCACATCTTTTACTTTGAGCTGATGTTTCAAATAAGAGAAAGTTGATATGAAACTTGCATTTTATTGTTTGTTACCAAGTTTTGCATTATTGTAATTATATCATGTGTATTTATCATAGGTAGCATGTACAGCATCTCTGGCTACAGTCAACAGCAAATATGTACAAAAGTGCCGAGACAATTCAAATATGGCAGTGATGGAAAAAACTTTTAAATTACCTCTGGTCTGAGAAAGCCTGTACCACTGATGAGCTGCCACAGCTGTTTGTTGTTAAAGCTGTCGATGAAAATAAAATAATAATAAATAAATAAATAATAATGCTAATAATAATAATAGTAGCAATTAAGGTGTTCTCTGACTGACATTTGTCAAATTATAACACGATGTGAATGGGCACTGGCTATGAGGCTCGTTTGAACTTGATCATTATTTTTTTTCTCTTCATGGCATTATTTCATTAACTCCTCATCCCTCTGTTTCTCTACAGTATTTTAATTTTATCCTGTTTGCATTTCGTTAGTTTTTTTTCCTTTTGTCAACTTTCTATTTCATCTCGTTCTCTATGTCATTTTAATTTGTTGGTATTTCCTTCTTTTCCTTTCTCCCTCCCCTCTCTCTCCCTCTTCAACACCACTCTCTCTCACTGTCTTTCACTCTTTCTATCCCTCTCCTTTTTACCCCCCAACCCCCTTTCTATATCTTTTTCATTGCTTAATTGTCATTATTTTTCACAATATCAACAACCATTACTTTCAAATAAATCTGAAGTTTATCAAGATACACAATTTACCACAGAAATAGGCTAATAATTTTAAAATGTACAAGAATACCAAGTTTCATCGATTTTCTATTCAAAGTTATGGCACTATTTCATTAAAACATAACAAAAAAACGCTCCACTTTTTAGAAATAAAAATTCCTTTATAAAAGGGCTATATATACAAAGTATTGCGACTCAAAAAAATTGTTTGTTTGTTGTTTTTAAGGGTTTTACGGCGCTTGCAACACATTTGTGACCCTCCGCCTCGAACCGGTATTAAGTCGGGATTTGGAAAACGAAGAAAACCGGTTTTAAAGTGGAAATGGTCAAAATTATCAAATTTCAGTTTTTGGTTGTTTCAGAAACTACAATAATTTTTCTACATGAAAACATAATAATTCAACATAAACATTGACGATAAGTTATATAAATTTCAAGTTTAAAAATGCAACTATCAGTGACACATTCAAAACGAGAGTTGACTTTCTCTCAGAGAGCCACCCTTTCCAAAGCTTAGTAATACCGAGTCTTTTTCTCCACCAATAAGATGTAAGATATCACAGCAAAGGGCGTGTCTTTATCTATCTCAGAGAAAGCATGACTGTTTCCACAATTTCATGGTTCAACCAATAATGAACTTTAAAAACTGTAAACAAGTCTAGGTTTTTCCCTGACAACCTTACAAATGAATGATTCTGATTGGTCAACGCTCATCACATGCGCTGTGGCTGTAGGCCATAATGCTCGGGCGATGCTTCATGACGTCAGCATGCGTGTATTACATACGTGTGTGTTTGTGCAATTTTGATACCACGTGCTTTTATATCTGTGTCTAGCTGTATTGGGTAATGATTGAGGTGGGGGTCCTCCTTTGTCCCTCTTTAATTATTCATGAAATTATAGGATATGCTAAGACTTAATAGGACAACAGTTGCCTAATCTTACACTTACAGAGATTGTTGTAGGATAAACATTTAATTTTAAGTACAAAAGCAGAATAATAGATAGAGCCTTCAACAATTAATGAACTGTAACTAAAAAATGAAATGGATAGATAAACAGACAGACAGACAAACCTATTAATGGATAAATAGATATGTAGATAGATAGATAGAAGATAGACAGACAGACAACAGACATAAGATAGATGGATTGTGGATGGATGGATGGATGGTAGATAGATAGGTGGATAGATAGATAGATAGGTAGATGAAGGGGAGAGAGAGACAAACAGAGAGAGGGAGAGAGAGAGAGAGAGAGAGAGAGAGAGAGAGAGAGAGGGAAGAGAGAGAGAGAGAGATGTTCGTTTTGTCGTGCTTTCTTTGTATACTGAAAGAAAGGGGGGGGGTTCTTTTTAGACAATGAACAATGTGGTGGAACGCTAAGGAAAACTTGAGAGATTCAATAACATGTTTTCATGTAAGTCACTACACAATAAGCCCCACCCCTCCTCCTCAAGCTGTTATCTGACTCAAAATGGAAACAATGCAATGATTGATTTGACCAGCCCATTTCTTTAATTGCAATCTCATTGGTCAATATGTTTCCAGTTGATTGACTACGACTTACTTTGTAACAAAATGCTTTCTTTAAACTATCCCTACAATTCTTTGCACCGCCTCCATCCCTTTCTTCATGTCTACCTCACTCTCTCCGTCTCCCCTTTGTTTCTTTCACACATACAAACACACACACACACACACACACACACACATACATACACTTATACAGGTTTCAATCTTTATTATATTTCCCTCGCGTCCTCTTAACACAAGCAGTCTCTCTCCCCTCCCCCTCTCGCTCCTCTTTTTCTCTATATATATCTCTCTCTCTTTCTCTCTCTCATGTGTGTCTGTGTGTCTGTGCGTGTGTATTTTACTCTCTCATTCTCTCTCTTCCTCTCTAATCCTCTTTCCTGACAATTTTTTCCCTGCCCACCCGGCTTTACTTAGTTTCAAAACTGTACTTTCAAATTTCAACCTTCTTTAACTTTTGGCATTTTGAAATCGTATTTTCTCTATTAAATAAGACAAAAAATTCACATTAATAATTCTTATTTCATCGATTCTTTATTTAAATATCAACAATTCTTGAAAAAGTGAGCAATTGTTGGCGTTTTTTTCCCCAGTGTTTTATTTCTTTTAAGAACATCTTACATAATAATGAATAACTACAAAAGTAATAATTGAATTGTTTCAAAAATTTGTATGTACATTGGTAAATGTATAAGCTAAGCTCATGCCAAATTTCACTATTCTCGTCAAATTTTTGATGTCCGTATCTAAGGAGTTATCTTTGCCCATTAATTTAACTGTGCGTGAAAACGGTGCCTCACTTCAAAGTCGATTTTCTTAAAACTTGGTTTTCACACTCTCCCTACTTCAAACGGTCATATCTCGACAATAAATAATCAGAATTGTATAAATTTGGTATCAAATTTTAAAGCATAAAATAAGCTGTGATTGGGTACCAAAAACCCAAAATTGAAAAATCCGACTTAATACCGTTTCGAGGCGGAGGGTCACATTTAGGTTATATCAGCGCCAGTAAAAAGGAAGAAAATGGGATAGTAAAAAGTTATAGAATTA
>NC_088368.1:32845306-32855285 GCF_034508935.2 Berghia stephanieae | reverse complement strand
GTGCAGACGTGTCAGAAGGGAAAAAAATTGAGGTTTTGAATTTGATTCTGTAAATTCTGTAAAACATATTTTTCTTCTAAATTAAATTTGATATATTATTTGGTCCGGCTTCTGAGATATATCAACTTTAATTTTTTTTAAAGAAAAAAATAGCCTTCTCTATTTTTAGATATGTGTGTCTATGTGATAAATACCCAATTACTTTTCTTTTTTTTTTAATCGTAAAGGATTTCTTCTTTTTTCCATTCCAACTTCAGTGACCAGCATGTCATCCTTGGAAATAAAACTGTCATGGAGGTTAGTTTAGTGTCATATTTATAAAACTGACAGGCTGATAAGTCTTATGAGATCGTTATAATCATACTAACAATAATGTGCATGGGTATTAAAGAGTCATCAACCGCACATAACTTTATTAAAAAAAAACCCCAGCTTTTTATATACAGCAAAATCCACTAAACATGATCAAAGCGCTTTCAAAGGGTCCCTGACCAACAGCAACATGTAACATATAGACTGAGACATGATGCCTGTTAGGTGATATTACAATTTTTTCCGACAAAGACAACGCTGTTAATGGCCAGGCATTCATTTTACACCTGAGTATGGTGAGAGTATGTGAGTACAGAGCCTTTTCCAAGGGGGGGGGGGGGGGGGGGGGGGGGGGCGTGTGTGTGTGTATGACCATCAAGCTTTAAAGCCTATTTCTTATTTTAAAATTATTTTAAAAACATTTTCAGAAAATCAACACAGTGATGACAAAACTGGGATCAGAGCCAATCCACGGCCCATTGCTTCTAGGTTGGGCTGTCCTTCAATATGTGTATGCCCAGACCAGTGGCCAAGGGGAAGACAATTCTGATGACAAAGAAGAAATGATCCACAAGGCTCAGGCTGGATTTCAACACTTTGGGAATTGTGCCCTGCAGCTGTCTGTCTTTGATACCCTGGCCCTCTTGATTGAGACAGACCCTTTTTGTGGCAAAACTCACCTGGCATTCATCGTCCACTCCACCGTATTCTACGTTGTCTCTGCCTTGCTGTCCATTTTCCATGAAGACTCCTTGGGAAATTCAGACGCCTTGTATGCCATTGTTGCCAAACTGTTACACTGGGAAGCCATTGCAGACACAGTATGGAAGGATTCAACCCAAGGGTTGGCTACTCTGTTTGAGTCGTCCAAACAATTATTCCCCTTGGATTTTGGCTGCTTCATGAAATTCTCCATCTCTCTGGCTCGAGCTGGTCAGTCCAGTGTCAGACAGGTAACAACAAATTTTTATTATTTTAATGTTTAATGTAACATAAATTTCTAATTCTATAATTTATTCAATGTATAATTAACACAACATGCACAGATTTTTGGTGGCTTTTAAAAAAATTGCTTTCTCGTATTCTCTTGGATATCCAGCTCATAATAATTAAAAGTTGCAAACACTATTGGTACGACCAGCAGGTGTCTGGTTGAAGCCCTGCTGTGGGAAGTACAAAGTTTAGTCCATAAGAAAAGGCTCTTTAATCACATTCTTTCACCATAGTCTTCTTCTTCTTCTTCTTCTTCTTCTTCTTCTTCTTCTTCTTCTTCTTCTTCTTCTTCTTCTTCTTCTTCTTCTTCTTCGATCATTGTAATAACCTTTTAACTAGAGGATCCAGACTACAGTTCACATTTATGAATTTCAAAAGACACACTCACTCAATACACACTGTGATCATTTCATTTTTGTAAATTCTGTATTGTTTTTAGTTTCAATCATTTCTTGAGAGAGTTCATTCCATAAGCAAATGTTGGAGGGAAAGAAAGAGTGTATGTGTGTGTTTTTGTTCAAGATGTTTGAAGTGAAGCGATAGTTTGTCATGTCCTATTGTCATTTTTATTTTAGTTTTTAGTTTTATATAATGAGTTATGCTGGTGCAGCCTATATTCAACTTTTGGAAAGTAGATATCTTGTTTCTTTCGTGAATGTAAAATGGCCGCTAACAACACAGCCTCTGTCCAAAAAAAGTTGAAGGCAATATGTCTAACAGGTATCATGTCTCCTTCTTACTTGTTAAGCATTTTTGTTGGTTTTGGCACTTAAGCTCATTTAGTAGATTTTGCATAATATAAAAGCTTTTAAAAAAATGTAATCGGATATATGGTGGAAAGAATTATAATATAAATAAACTGAGTCTGGTCATCAAAAGGTTAAGCAATCTTGATGTTGTTTCAGTTGAAGAATTGCCTATCCAACATGAAAGGTTACACAGAGCCTTTAGACTCTAATCGGGCACAAGACTTGGAGGTCACCCCGCATCCAAATGTTTTTATGCTACGTCGCAACAAACATCCGACAGAAGGCAGCGACTTTGTCATAGAAAGGGGCTGTAAAGGAGAGTTATTGGATGTGACAGCCCTGCGCAGTGGATTGGCTAGTTATGGTCATGTGATCCAGTGGGATGCCAGATATAATGGTTGGCAGTTGTTGATGGCACAGATACAGGAGCTGTTGACCCAAGTTTCTCATGGTGCTGGTAAGCAGAGGATAAATCCAAAACAAATTACTTCATATCACAGAAATCAGTATAGATGGGAATTTTTCAGTATAGGGAAAATTTGTTTTTAACCAACTGTATTCCTTTGTTGAACTGCTAACTTCCATTTTATTATTATCATCCTGTTCTTTTTTTTAGTGTTTAAAAAAATCTTGGGATTTTGAAGTCTTGTTTTTTGTTTATTATATTTCTTTATAATTATCTATATTTACACAGTTATTAATCTGACAGTTGTTTGATGTTGTCTACAGCATTATTCTTAAATAAAGACTTTCAATTCTAAATGTTTCATCATTTAAACGATCAAGATTGATACTCAAACCATTTAGTGCTAATCTATGTAAGGTATGACTCCATGGCAGGACTAAGTAGACAGCTCTTGTTTGTGGCTTATGCGAGTGAAAAAGGGATACATATTGATGGATAATTTTTAATTACTTCATATACAGTTGTATTTTTTGTCTGACTTTGGAGATCACAGTAAACCTTAAACAATTGTAATGTGTCAAATGTTCAGACTGATTTAGCTGCAATTTTCTCAAAATTCTCCCTGAGATACCAATTTCCTATTTCCTGCCAAAATTGCAATTCTGTACTTCCACCCCACCAATCATCCGTGAAGAATAAAGTGTGCAGGTGTCGTGTGGGTGTGAAACATTGAAGCAAGGGGGGGGGGGGGGACGGGACAAAGAGAGATATTCATTAATTATTATTTTTTTTGCTTACCAATTTTGACCAAATTCAGATTTTTCATCTCAAGATTGTGATTTTTGTATTAATTATTGACCAAGGTTCGGTTTTGGAAACCAAATATCATGTTATACATCAACAAAACTATAATATTATTTCCTCATCAAAAAGACATGGCAACTGGTTGAATAAATACATATAAGATGGATTTACCTCTAACACCACTCCTATCCCTTGTGGCAGTCATGTTTCTTTCACATTCGTTTTGTTTCAGGCATGGTACAGACAGAGCAACTACTCAAAGTCACCTTAGTCATGGAATTAGTTAAAGAGGTCATGACCTCTGACCCATCCTCTGTTCCCGAGTTCACAGAGATTATCACCCTTTGCTACCAGCTCATCCTACGGTTTTCCGTCCTCTCTCCGGCCCCACTGGAGCTTCTAGGCCACACAATCCACTGTATAGCCTTAGCCACGCCCCACATGCCTGACCTAGTGACTCACCATTTAAAGCAGACAGGACTGCTTCCTTTCCTGACAGAAAACATTGACGATTTTGAAGAGGTGTTGACAGGTGACGGAATCAACCAAGGTCTTTATGGCAGCGTACTAGCCAGCACAGAGTGTCCTCAGGGTTTGTATCCCGTCACAATTGCAGTGCTGGAACTTGTCACTCAGTTGGTCATGTCGTCGTCGTCATCGTCATTGCAGAAAAAGGGGATGTCTTCTGTGGCCAGCAGTCGTCATCGTAGCAGTAGCAGTGCAGTCACCAGTAGCCAGCTTCCCACATCATCGGCAGAACATCTAGCCAGCATTCTGTTTATTCTGAGGGATGTCTTTCCTGTTTTTCACAAGTGGAGATTTGTGGACTTGAAGCATCGCAAACTGATTGGTGAGGCATCATTGAATTGTTATTGTTTTTTTTTATGTCCTGACTCCAGAAAGTCCAGTCCTGAACTGCCAACTTCCAATTTGTTTTTACTGGTTAATTATTATTATTATTATTATTATTATTATTATTATTATTATTATTATTATTATATAGACCTGTAAATTCTCAGTCAATTAACTGAAATCAGTCAGTTCGTCGAATTCAAATATTTTAAAAAAGGAAAGAAAGAAAGAATTCATGAATCATAGTCAAAGGATCGTGAAGTAATTAGGAATGTTCCACAGCGCTACGCATAGCTCATGGGCCGTTTATATTAACGATGGATATATATTGCCAAGGCTAAGCGACGCTTTTTAGAATTGCCGTGTCTGAACACATCCCAGTGTATTTTCACAAAGCCTTCGTGAAATTATTTTTTCACTTTCAAAACTTGTCGTGATCCCAATGGTAGCCAATTTTAACTGAGCGGCCGAGCGATAAATTTCACTGTTTCGTCTAAGCCAAAATTGACCACATTTACTTGGTGGAACCTAAAAGTATGAAAAAGTTTAATGCGAACGCCAGAAGTGCGTTATGAAGACACCTTCAAATTGAAAGTTATATGATTGCTACAAGCACATCTCGATTGCCTCACGTTGTAAACAAACTGGTTTCTTCACTGATTGGGTACCTAATTATAAGAAACAATGGTAAGTAGCCTAATTAATTCCCACGCAAATTAGTTTTCTGCCATTGTTTTGCTCAAGCGAGCTTGCTGTTTACTATTCATTTCGATTCTTTGGATTTTTCTGATACGAAGGGTTTCAGTGATGTTCAGTTTCAGTCAATTTTTATAGAGCTCATTTACAGGTCTATATTTAGTTTTTTTTTTTTAATTATTATTATTGTTGTTGTTATTATTGTTATCAATTTTTTGGGTGGAGGGTTTAAAAAGCTTTTCAAATCCCCCTTTTTGTTCTCGAAATATTAAGTGATGTTTACACATCAAAATAACAAATGTTCAAATGTTGTTTATAATATTTTTCTATTGAGAATCATTATATTCTTCCTATTATTAATTTAAATCGACCAATTTGTTCAGAAAGTATTCCTTCCGAATGTCACATTATTTTAATGCATTGTACAAGGATTGTGATAAATATTAATGTTTCTATCTCTGAAGTGTATTAGATTAATTTTGATATTTAAGATAAATGAAAGATTTTCTTTTTGCACCGAATTTGGATTTTTTTTTCATTCAGATTTGTATTTTTCAGGGCTGAGAATCTTCCGCCTAAATGGTAGTTTGTCTCCGCCCATCCCCATCACATTTCCTCCTTTTTCAAATTTGTTTTGGATAAATAAAAAGTGATTTTGAGAAATACTCAGAAATATGCCGTGTCAAACATTTTCCTCAAACCCACAAAATCACCATTATGTCTTATGTCATATTTTGACACCTGTGTTCAGTCTCGTGAAATTTGGTGACGGTCCCGTTTTTATGACGTCGGGCCAGACGAATGGCACCAGATGTCACAGTTGACACGACACCAGTGGGTTTTTATTGCTAGTTGATGGTTGAAGGAGAAGGGGAGACAATGGTGTCTGGATTTTATTTCTGTTGTCGGTACCTGTTGCCTTTTAATCTATCTCTGTCTCTCTCTCTCTCTCTCTTCTTCTCGTACCTTTCTCTCTCTCTCTCTCTCTCTCTCTCTCCTCTCTCTCTCTCTCTCTCTCCTCTCTCTCTCTCTCTCTCTCTCTCTCTCTCTCTCTCTCTCTCTCTCTCTCTCTCTCTCTCTCTCTCTCTCTCTCTCTCTCTCTCTCTCTCTCTTCTCTCTCTCTCTCTCTCTCTCTCTCTCTCTCTCTCTCCTCTCTCTCTCTCTCTCTCTCTCTCTCTCTCTCTCTCTCTCTCTCTCTCTCTCTCCTCTCTCTCTCTCTCTCTCTCTCTCTCTCTCTCTCTCTCTCTCTCTCTCTCTCTCTCTCTCTCTCTCTCTCTCTCTCTCTCTCTCTCTCCTCTCTCTCTCTCTCTCTCTCTCCTCTCTCTTCTCTCTCTCTCTCTCCTCTCTCTCTCTCTCTCTCTCTCTCTCTCTCTCTCTCTCTCTCTCTCTCTCTCTCTCCTCTCTCTCTCTCTCTCTCTCTCTCTCTCTCTCTCTCCTCTCTCTCTCTCTCTCTCTCTCTCTCTCTCTCTCTCTCTCTCTCTCTCTTTTTTTCCTCTTTCCCTTTCTTTTTATTTCTCTTTTCTTCTATTTTAAAATATAGAATTCATAAGGTCAATACATAAATTATTCTGATAGAGAAGTCTCCTTCCCCCCCCCCCCCCCCACACCATCATCCCTAGCACCACTACTACTACAAATAACACCACATCATCCCAACCACCACTACTACTACAACCACCACCACATCATCATCCCTACCACTACAACCAGCACACATCATCCCTACCTGGGTGGGGTTCCGACCTCCCATAGTGGGCAGGGAGGTACTTACTGTGTCTTCTATCCCCCTGTACCTGCTTTTCAATTGTTTCCTGTCATTGTCTTGGAATGAGATTACTTGGTTTTGTCCTGATCCTTGCCGGAGTTCCTTAGCTGGGAGGGATATAGTCGAATGTATAGTTATAGTTTTGGGAGATGATATTTTTTTCCTTGTAAATCATCTCTCTGTTATGCATTGTATTATGTTTAGTTTACATATATTATAGGATTGGTAAACATTTGAGTGTATTCCTCTTCATTGGGACCTGTGCTTGTGTCTGGATGAGATTTTTAGGTGATCTCAAACTCAGTACTTTGACAGTGTGCTCTTGGAATCTACACCTGTTCCCTATTTGAACCAATTCCCCTTTGTCTTACCTTTTCTTTTGTGCTTTAATTGTAATTCTAGAACTTTTAACTATACCATTTTCTTCCTTTTTACTGGCGCTGACATGACCATAATGTGTTGCAAGCGCCGAAAAACCCTTAAAAACAAAACAAAACAAAACAAACATCATCCCTACCACTACAACTACCACCACATCATCATTCCTACCACAGCTACTACAACCACCACCACACAATCATCCATATGACCACTGCTACTACTACAACCACCACTACATCATCATCCTTACTACAACCACCAAATGTTGTAATTACACTGTTCAACTTTTAAAATTCCACCGAGTTGTGTTAGAAAGTGCTGCGAGACAAATTTTGGATCGCATCTCAGTGAATTTTAGTGAAATTCAAATTTATAGGTTATGGTCGCATGGATGGGTCATTTTCTTCATGATGAAAAATTTCCTCCTTTTTTGTGACCAGTCATTCTCACCCCTGATTTTTTATATTCCAAATTAATTAAATTTGCAAGAAGACCATTTTTTATAACAAATAAATCAAATCAAATTTAACAACGAAAAAAAAAAATGAAGTCTTACTATGGTAAAATTAGTGAAAATATAATTATTTTGAAATGGAAAGGTGATTTTATTTAATAACCCATTCATGTTGAACTTGAGAGAGTGCCATACTGCATCAATGAGAGAATTTGTAAAGACCAAAAGTAAACCAGAACTTTTCTTTTTGTTCATTTGTTTGTTTCAGGACAAAAATGTCTTCAATTGTTCCACAAGGTCCTCAACTTCAGTGACCTTCCAAGACCTCTGAGTCAGACGCAGTTGAAATGGAGGGAGAAATGAACAATGACCAAACAAGGTCGTCTTCTTTAGCATCCTACCTGGGCTTGCCACCACCGCAATCATCGTCATCCTCCTCGCTTTCGCCATCAACATTAGGAAGACAAGTCCCCAAGAAGAAAGGTCCTACGATGAAGGAGTGTTGTGTGTTCAGTCTGTTATTTACAGGGGCAGGAAGGGCCTTGCTGGATATTGTAGCCACTGGTGTAGATACCGTACAGACAACTTTAGCCCAGCAAAGGAGGTGAGACAACTTATGTTCTCATCGTGGTCACATCATCATTATCATCACCATCGTCATCGTCATCATCGTTATCATTATTGCCTGTAAAATGATCTTTGCCTACAAAATAATCCAAAACTTATTTTGAAAATCTATGGAAAAATTTAATTTCATCACTTTCCTTGGGTTGAATCATTAAAAGATAACCCAAAAAATGAGTACTTTGTCCACACTTTTTCAACACTTTGAAAACCAATTTCTACTTTCATTTTGGTGGCAGTTTCTCAGTTTAAAAATAAAACCCCAAGAATTTCATGATTTAATACATTAAGACTGACGATTACGAAGTCCTACCCAATGTTTTCGAAATAACTTGATATTTATGTCTTTATGAGTGGAATGTTTCAAAAATAACTCATTAGCACAGCCTCAAATGCTAAAAACTGTATGGGGTTTTCTGACTTACTATGTCTTCTATCTATAGATAAAATGAAGTTGACGTCACTCAGGTCTTTGTTGTTGCTTTTTGCCATCCGCGTTTATGAGTAATTCTCACTAAACTGTATTAAGCAGACTATAAACGTTCAAGGTGACACATAGTTTTGTGTGTTGGTCCATTATACTTCCAGATGGCAATGTTGTGAGCTTCTTATCCAAGTGCATACTATCTATATATGATTTGTAAACATTTGAGTGTGCTTCTCTTAGTTGGGGACCTGTCCTTGTGTCAGGATGAGACATTTAGGTGATCTGAACCTAAGTACTCTGATATTGTGCTCTTGGGATGTACATCAGTTCCCTATTTGATACAATTCCTGTTGTCTTACTTTTTCTTGTGTGCTTTAATTGTAATTCTAAAAATGTTTACTATCCCATTTTCTTGCAAGCGCTTTAAAACCCTTAAAAACAAAGCAAGTAAATGCTGAAAATTGAAATGGTGATCCTGATACTCCAGACCCTCCAGCTCAAAGGCCAATTACGCCTTCAGGCACTTTGCTATACTCTTAATACTTGAGCAGCACATGATGCCTTCAGTTACTTCAAGTATATTATATTTACCATACTTTACCAATATCCCTCATCAGCATTCTATTTAATTTAATTAATTATGCCTTTTGCGCCACGCTATCATAAGATATCGTTGCCTAGGCATTCCACGAAGGAATATAGATAACTCATCAAACAAGATGTCTGATGTCAACAGGAATCACCCATGTTGTCCAAGTGAGCAAATTGGCGGTTAATAATCTTGCTCAAGGAAAAAAAACGAAAGTGCCTGAAGCGGGGCTTGAAACCGGGTCATCGGATCATTCTATTTATTACTGATATTTCTTCCTTCCCCTCCCTCCACCCAGCATGAATGAAGGACCGGGGGTGGACTTGGTCCAGCTGATTGAAATGTCCCTCTCACTCCTGAATCGTCTGCTCCTTCTGAAACCTCCAAACTTGGGCATGTCTCCCGTCGAGAGTGCCCTGTCCTCCCAGCCACCTGGCCAGCAGCACCAGCAGCGCCACCTGGTGTCAGTGATAGCCCAGTACATCTACCACAGACACAGTCACCGACTGCCTGCTCTGGCCACTGTCCTGCTCAAACGGTTGGCCATGGTAAGTAAATGGCATGTCCATTAGACTAATAGACTAATTTGTCTAGATCACTACTATCACTATCTTTATGATTATAACCATCAACATAATCCTCATCCTCATCATTATCATCATATTTATATTTGTCATTGTTTTTAACATTGTCATCTTCATCTTCATGACCATCATCATCACCATCATCATCATCATCTCCATCATCCTCATCACCATACTCATCATGATACCATGTCCTGTGTCTACAGGTATCCCCCATGTCCATACTGGCATGTCTTGGTAACGATGCAGATGCCATCAGAGACATGTATCTCACCAGACTACAGGCTGTCTCAGAGGTCAGTATTATCCTCCTCCCTCTCTTTCTTCCTTCCACCTGCTACCA
>NC_088368.1:32836706-32845206 GCF_034508935.2 Berghia stephanieae | reverse complement strand
ATTATCCTGACAGAGCAGCTACAACAATGCTTGGTATTATGGTGAAATGTTTTTTTGGTTCAAAATCTTTCCTTGCCAGACTTGTTCCGTGTCATTCATTAACTTCTGAATTTCAATTTCAACAGGTTGCTGAAGTCATTACAACTGTGGAGGAATGTGGAGGAAATGTTGTCGCCATTGTATGTGATAATAATAGAGTAAATCAGTCTTTTTTTCAGAAATTTGACAGAGATGATGAGCAAAAGCCTTGGATTGCTAAATCCCCAATCTCAACTAATCACAAACCTCTTTTTTTGATTTATGATCCAGTTCACCTGTTAAAGAACATACGTAATAATTGGATTTCAGAAAGAACTGGTACCATTGCTTTTTCACCTTTAGATAGTCCTGACCCCACAGACAAGAAGATGGCTAAATGGTCTGATTTGATCGCACTATATGATCATGAAACATCTGAATTTTCATTGCGCATGTCTAAATTAAATAATGTTTGTCTTAGGCCTTCTAACATCGAAAAGCAGAAAGTTTCTCTTGTTCTTGATGTCTTTTCAGAAAAAACAAGTGCAGCCCTCAAGTCTTCATCAGCTTCGACACAGTCATGGAAAGATACGGCTATATTCATTGATAATGTGATATGTTTATGGAAAGTTTTCAATACAAAAGATCCTCTCCGACAGACTCGACTTCGAGATCCTGATATGGCAGTAATCAGGGATGAGGAGCATCACCAGCTGGATATTCTGAACTCATGGGCAGATATCGCATTACGTCTTACTCCACTTTCTAATCCTCGTATGCATTCTCTTACAGCAGATACAGCCAAGGCTCTCTTCTGGACCTGCAAGTGCTTTATTGATTTGGCAAATTTTCTCTTGTCCTCAGATAACAGTCTCCATCATGATTATGTCGCTCTTGGTTTTTTTCAACAGGATGATATTGAAAGCCATTTTGGTCACTTACGCAGATCAGCAGGGTGTAACTATTACATTTCAGTAGAGAATGCCTCACATACCA
Organism: Berghia stephanieae; assembly: GCF_034508935.2. Taxonomy (NCBI): domain Eukaryota; kingdom Metazoa; phylum Mollusca; class Gastropoda; order Nudibranchia; family Aeolidiidae; genus Berghia; species Berghia stephanieae. The sequence continues at coordinate 32,844,192 of NC_088368.1, read as the reverse complement.
ATACCATTGATCGTGCCAAGCTCATGCTGGAGAGCATGACAACAGATGTTGATTACAGTGGAGCACCGCATGCTTGTAATTTATGTGACCTTCCATTTTATGACAATGATATTTTGCTTTTAGATTCACTTCCAGACTTTCCTAGTAAACTGTCAACTGATGAGACAATGCCTCTTTTTTATATTGCAGGTTATATTGCATCGAAACACCCGGATCTCCAAGGTAACATGTCATCGTTTCCCACTGAGACTACTTCTTTTACAGCAACGCTTTCTCGTGGTGGTTTGAGCTGTCCTTCAGAAGGACTTTTTCAATTTCTCTTGTGTTTTGGATTTTTCAGACAGACAGTGGAGCTATCATGTAGGCGTAGATATCTTAATTTATTCAAAGAATTTCCTCGTTTTTTCAGATTGGACTGTTCCATACCAGACGCTGCAATTTCAAGACTCGTTAATATTTTGCTAAAGAATTATTGCAGGGAAAATGTGGAGGAAAGAAATGTTGAGCGGAGTGCAAGGAAGATAAGAAAGCTGACATCAACATAAGACATCATTATCAAGCATCCTTTCTCCCCCCCCCCCCCCCCCCCCCATGCCCCAATGTTAAATTTTTATGTCCATGAATGTGAATATTAATTCTCGAATTTCAGAGACACCCTCAAATAATTTTCTTCTTATATCCTCAGAATCGCCAATATTACTTACAGGGCCATGTATGTATTTCTATGTATTTATTTATTTAAAAAAAAAAAAATTAAAAAAAATAAATAAAAAAATAAAAAATTTAAAAAAAAAAAAAAAAAAAACCTTAATGCGGCCACATTTTGATTGTGACGGTCACAAGCCCGTTAAACGCAGAGTGAGGTACAAATTGTATCATGAAATGGAATCATCTGGATTATTCTTCAAATGGATTAAGATTATGGTGTGTTTCTTATTTGGATAAATATTTCTGAGGATTAATTTGTGGTTGTGATATTCATGGCATGTAAGTAGACACCCTTAGATTTGGATATTTTTCACTTTCTTTTTCTTACTAGACTACTTGTCAAGTTGTATTCCAACAATGTGAATAATAGCATTTCTATCCCTCACTACTATTACTCTTAAGTTAATAGACTTAGATTAAAAGTACATGTCAGTGCTAATGGAGAATATGAACTAACAACTAATAACAATGAAATATGAAATAGATATAGTCTTCTTAGAAATAAGTAGTAATCATGTCATGATAATCATCCTTATTATTATTATTATTATTATTATTATTATTATTATTATTATAATAATAATAATAATAATAATAATAATAATAATAATAATAATAATAATAATAATAATAATAATAATAATAATAGTAGATCTTTATTGTCCATAAATATGGCAATGTGTCATAGAACTAGAAATATTCAGATTTTATGGGGTTTCTTCTTGATATTTCGTACTGTTTACAAAATAATAACTATCAATTTGAATTGCCCTTAATTAACCCATCTGTGATTTAAGCAATTATAATCAAGGTTAGCTATCATCAGAGTAATATGTATTTAAACTAGAATCATGAAAAATATAATTTCTCAATAAAAATAGTTGTAGAGAGGCACTTTTAAAAAGCGTTTTAAACGTTTCGTAATTCGTACAGATTCATTGAGGCCCAGTTTTTAGGCCTCCAATAGAATCGATTCTCTTCCGGGCTATGTGACCTACTGTCTGTTCACCTAGGCCCAGGCCCACCCTCAGCCTCACAACTGGTGTCACTGTCACCTCTCTCAGATGCGAGTCAGGCATCCAAGTAAGAAGAGATTAATTGCCCAACCTCCCTGCCCTTTTAGGATAAAATAATAGTCACCGACTGTCCCAAACAGCCTGAGGCAAGGAGTAAGTTAAGCTCCATGGGAGTGTTGGGTAAGTGTAGTGTCAACAAAGGGACTGGGAAGTGACTGCGCTGAGACTGAGACTATAAATTTCGACTGCCCAAATAATAATGCCCTAACGTTTTCGTTCGGACATTTACTATCATCGTTTAGGCCATCACATAGACACTAAGAAAAAGCACCGACTAAAACATTGACTGAAAAATATACATATATCTAATTAAATCAAAATCATGCCTGTCGCAGTTGCCGCCCGCCATCTTCAACAAGCGTATTTTCGAGTTTCGTCAAAATATTCACTGGTCTGTGTTTTGGTATCAATGTTGATAGATTACTAGGCTTGTAAAAGACTCTTGGGGCAAGTATCAATTTTGGACTCATTTCTTAGGTCTGAAGTGATTGGAATGTGTGAATGAACCACCAACATGCCACTTTTGTTTCATCTTCATTTGAAGTTAAATTTAATTCACCATAAGACTGTCAATTCTTTATTTATGAAGAGAATTTGATAATAGTCGAGTACAAAAATGTAACTCGATATTTGTGAAAATATAAAAAGTTGGATCTGAAAACATATTTTTACTTTCGATTTCTCGCTCGCCTTATTTATTGTCAATTGTTAAGGCCAAGGATGTCTAAATCAGGAAAAAATGCATTGTCAATGAAAATTCTCGCTGAATGTTCGACATCAAAAGCCCGAAATGCAGTGGTAACCCTACCCCATGCAAATGTTGATACACCAGTGTTTATGCCTGTAGGAACACAAGGCACTTTGAAAGGACTTGTTCCTGATCAGCTCCGGGAACTTGACTGTAAAATAATGCTGAGCAATACCTACCACTTGGGACACAGGCCTGTAAGCAGTTATTATTGCTGTGGTTGCCATCATTGACCTTGCACTATTTGTGGTTGATGTCCCTTTTGTCACCTCGCCTCTTGTTCACCCCTCAGCCTCACAGATATCATTGTCAATAAGTCAATATCACACTCACACTCTACTAGATACTACTACTAGATACTACTGGGTGGGGATCCTGACCTCCCATAGCGGGCAGGGAGGTACATACTGTGTCTTCTATCCCCTTATATCTGTTTTCCAACATGCTTTCTGTCTTTGTCTCGGAATGAGATTTCTTGGTTTTGTCCTGGCTCTGGCCGGAGTCCTAGCTGGGAGGGAAACAGTCAAATGCATAGTTATTGTTTTGGGAGATGATATTTTTTCCTTGTAAATCATCTCTCTGTTATGTATTATTATTTTTATTTTGAATGTATAATGTAAGCATTTGAGTGTGTTCCTCTTTGTTGGATTTTGTACATTGGTGGTATGCTCTTGGAATCTACATCTGATCCCTATTTGTTCTCAGTTCCCCTTTGTCTTACTTTTTCTTGGGTGCTTTAATTGTAATTCTAGAACTTTTTACTATCCCATTTTATTCCTTTTTACTGGCGCTGATATAACCTAAATGTGTTGCAAGCGCCGTAAAACCCTTAAAAACAAACAAACAAACTACTACTACTACTCATTCATGATTCATACTCAATACCGGTTGTAGCTGTAGCATGATTGGATGTTCCTTAGGAAGGACTTCTGTAGTTTTCACAGTAACTAAAAAGGGGATATCTCGATTATCAGGGGTTGAACCCCTCCCCCCCCCCCCCCCACCCTAATCCATTTTTCATTGGGGGGGGGGGGGGAGGCGGGGGAACCCGTCCAAGTTAGTGATACTTAACCTGATGGAACATGTTTGCCATCACTTGCATTGAAACTGATGGGAAACATTCCCTAATGATTGCGTTGGCCCGCAGCTGACTCAGTGAATTGTTTTTGAAATTAGAAAAGTCACACCACTTAATAAAATTGTCCTTATTATTCTTTGCTACCATTCCACTCGTTCCTCTGATTCATTTTTACCTTGAACACTGTTTCCTCGAACTAGCTTCACCCACCAAAGTATTAAAAAAAAAGAAGTTAATTAGGGTTTTTTATTTTTAATGTGCCAGGTGATTTCGACCTCTGATGATTTACTCAACTGTGACATTGACAGTTGCGTATGTGCTTACCATGTGTATCTATCTGCACTGCAGGTGTGTGTCTACAGTATGAGGCACATGCAGACACACACATCCACGCCCCATGATTGGCTACGACGTAAATGGATTTTGTAACATAGCAACCTCCCTCCCCCCCACCACCACACACACCAACAGCACCGATATGTCATGTATTTATATTTCCTTCAACATATCAATAATAAGCTAAATAAATGATAAAGTTCCCTTTTTTCATCCTCAAGCGGAAATTTATCCTAAGGTCTATTCCAAGCAAAGACTGGAATAACCCAGGTGTCAGCTGCAGTGCAGCGCTGCAATATAGCTAGGGAGTGGTGTCTTGCTCGCCACACAGTGCAGTGAATATTTGAACTAGGTATCTTTCGGGTACACGGGTGTGTAGCAAAGTCTATACTGTTGAGCCACACTGCCCTTTCCGTTATGGCAAGTGGCAAGCCACACCTTCCTCAAAACTTTTTTGCATGTCCTGAGGAGTTTGAGGAAACTGTGCTGGAGTGTATAATAAAATTGCTGTGAAACTGTGTAAGTCCTGCCATTTTATATTCGTAGTGCCCTGGTCCTGAATGTAGCCTGATGGGTAAGGCCAGACTTGGTTCACTGTTGTGAAATTAGCCAGGCATGCTACATTCACGGCGACATGAATACTGGGATGTCCAACAAGTTGTCTCATTTAGTGAATGCAAGAAATTCTTGGTAGAAAAAAAATGGTGACTTGACACCAGTAATCATCAAGTGGTTATCTCTGGGTAGACAAGCAAGTCTAGATGGCTACGGGGAAAAAATCTGGGACTAGCACTGATTTTAAAATGTTGTTTGTTGATTTTGAAGTAGAGATGTTTACCCACAAAATTTAACAATTCCTTTGTACACTTAATGAAATGACATCCTTTATAAGTGATGATTAACATTTTTTTTTTTAATTAAAAGATACCAATTTAATTGATCATTGTATATTTATATTGCAATTATTGATTTAGGAAAACTTACTTTGCTGCACTCTGACAAAACACATCGTTTTATTTTTACTTCTTCAACTATCAATTTTAAAAATCTCAAATCTGACACTTCAAAGAAGTTGTCAAAGAAATTTCAGATTTGGTGATTCTTTGTCATGTTGGAACTCATTTTAAGTGATTGACAATTGAAGTTGAAGTAAAATCTGGTCAAAATGAAAAGACGCGCTTTGTCAGTCAATGGAAGGGCTGTAATATTTATTGATTGATTATTTGAATCTCCCCAGGGTCCTGATCTCTTAGACAAGGCAGGGGGACTTCACAAGTTTATGAACTGGGACAGGGCATTGTTGACTGTGAGTTCTTATATTGTTGTCAATAAGTGCAATAAAACATTATGTAGGAGATATACACAGGCAGATGAATCATCTTTCACCACCATTCACTTTTTTTAAAAAACTCTTTAGAAAGAACAGTTTAAGCTGATTGCTTTAATTTACCCTTGAAAATTTTGATTCCCTGGATGAACGATATGTGTCTGTGTGTGCATGCGTGTGTTTGTGTGTGACCAAGTGTTTTGACCATTGATTTTCAGTCAGGGGATCCTGGTCAGAGCTCCAATTTCTACACCCCATTGTTTCCTCAGAGTTTTAAGGCCCATGGAGCCATAGTTTATCCCATTTTTAGCATTTTAACAGCCTGTAACTTACAGTGTAAGAATTGCTTGCAACCCTTTTGATTGGGAAACTATTTGTCACAAAATACATTCTGTCAATCGCTGCTGGGTAGACAGAGATATCAGAAAAACCCTATTGATAGGGGCAGAGGTGGCAATGTAGTAAAGGCATTGTACTGCCATCCACGGAGTCCCAGGTTTGAGCCCAACTTCAAGCTTGTTTTTTTTTTCTTTGGTCAAGATTATTAATCCCCAATTGCTCTCTTGGACATCATGGGTGATTCCTGTTAATGTCTGATATCTGTTTGTGAATTATATTTGGCAGTGAAACACCTAGACAGCTTACTTCTAACCATGCTGTGTGGATGGGCGTATTTGTTTTTTTTTTAATTTGTATAATGATACATTTCCCCTTGGGATGGTAAGGATTTTTTTTTTTTTCATTTTTCTTCAGGACAGTGGGGGATTTCAAATGGTGTCCTTGCTCAAGTTGGCAGAAATTACTGAGGAAGGTGTTAAGTTTCAGTCTCCGCATGATGGGTCTGAGATGCTGCTCACTCCCGAACATTCCATGGAGATACAAAATTCCATTGGTAAGAGTTATTGCTGTGTTGCAAGTTTATATATGCAGTCTTTTAGTGTGTTATTTGGCTTGTGACCCATAGCCCTTTGGATCATGTCCTGTTGTGGGTGCAGACCTGTAACTCATACATATATGTAAACATGCATATAGCAACAAAATCTCATATATGTATATATATATATATATATAAAATATATATATATATATATATATATATATATATATATATATATATATATATATATATATATATATATATATATATATAATACATATATATATATATATATATACATATATATATATATATATATATATATATATATATATATATATATATATATATATATATATATATATATATATATATATATATATATATATATATATATATATATATATATATATATATATATATATATAATATTTGCATGTACAGTATTATTATTATATATACTTATATTGAGGACCTCAATTGAAAACAAGCTTAACTTCAAGAATATTTATTATTTCATATTTACATCTGTTGATCTGCTCGTGTTTATCTCCATTTCACCAGGTGCTGACATAATGATGCAGTTGGACGACGTGGTCCACTCATCGGTTAGTGGACCCAGGCTGGAGGAGGCCATGTACAGGTAATAACTTTTTTTTATTTTTGCTGTGATGATGGTGAAGATGATGATTGTATTTCACCCATGGTATCAAATAGCAACTGTTTTAGGGGTTTTTGTTTGATTGTTTGTTTGACTTTTTTTTCATTAAACCAAGACAAGACATCGTGAAATCATGAAAACATGCATATTTATTTTATTTGTTTGTCCTCAAGAATAGATGTCATTCAATAGAACTAGATGGACATGCCTAGTCCCAATTTTATTTATTTATTTATTTTCACGAATTAGAATAAAAATCTAGATAGTTTTTGATACAGTAGAGCATGCCTATAGTGGGACTTTTGGTCCCAGCAGAAAAATCCCGCTGTAGGCAAGTTCCCGCTTTAGGAAAGCAGGGGAATATGTCCCAAAAATAAACATGATTACCTCCCTTGAATGTCAATAAAACTAACGTGACCCATGAGCCTTGAAAAGGACTATCTTTGGTTCAGTGTTTGTTTTGGTTTGTTTTGTTTTTATTTTTTTTTTTTGGGGGGGGGGGGGGTTGTATGTGTGTTTTTTTTGTTTGTTGTTTTTTTTGGGGGGGGGGGAAGATGGGATTTAGGCAGGAAGGACTACGATACGAACGAGTGCGAGTGACATGTATGCTTGAGCAGCAACAATTGCAATGAATGAGGAATGGCATTAATAGTAATAGGGCTGATCTGGATTAAA
>NC_088368.1:32827675-32836606 GCF_034508935.2 Berghia stephanieae | reverse complement strand
ACACACAAAAATGGGTGTAAACTTGAACGTCTATAGTCCAACAAAAAAAAATAAAATAAAAGCCGGGGTAAAGGTGGGAGGGATTGTTTTAATTTGTAATACAGTGGAACCTTCCGATAACGACATGCCACGGGACCGAGTTTTTATGTCGTTATCCGGAGGTGTCGTTATTTAGGTTTCCAAGATGGCGGACAAAGTGGGTGTGGTAAGGCCCGCGGGACCAGTTTTTATTAACATTGACAAAACAAACAAAACATTGTAGTGTAGTCCTCTTAGAGGGTTCTTGTGCGTGTGTCTGGATGAGACTTTTAGGTGATCTGAAATGAGTACACTGATTGTGTGCTCCTAGAATCTACATCTTTTGTTTGTTTGTTTATTGCTTTAGGTCTCTTCCAACACAATTGAGGTTATATGAGAGACCGCTGAAACAAAAAAAAACAAGCAATCTAACAAAAATAGTACAAATGTATATCAAAATCATAACCTAAAGATATCATAAGCTAAATTATAAATAACCAAGAACAAACAGGCAGAAGATTTACAGAAAAAAAAAATATCCCCTGTCAAAAATACAATCACAAACCAAAGAAGCAGGATAGGCTAGTAAAGAGAAGAAACAACATCACTATCGGATCGTACACCCATGCGAACATCATAGGTATATGATTCAAGGGTGATGCTCCCATCCAACCACCCGCAGAATCTACATCTGTTCTCTATTTAGACCATTCCCCTTTGTCTTACTTTTTCTTATGTCATTTCAATTGTATAATCTAGAATGTTTTTTACTATCCAATTTTCTTCCTTTTTACTGTCGCTGATATGACATAGATGTGTCACAAGCGCTGTAAAACCCTTTAAAACAATCAAAAACAGGTAATTCGGACGCTGCGAGTTAGATAAAATTCCTCCTCCTTCTCCCACTCCCACAAAAACACTACCACTACTGCTACTACTACTACTTCTACTGTTATTATTATTATTACTACTACTACTACTTCTATCACCACATAATATCACATGTCCAAGATTTTGTGTTTACTTTATTTATACCTTGGTTTTTATTAATGCATATCAGCCAAGATTCGTCAAAAAAAAAGCTGCGTTCTCATTGGTTTCAAAAGCTGCGTTCTCATTGGTTCAAGCAGGAATCGTTTTTATAAACTTTGAGTACTCATACTCGGTATTTTTAGTATCAGATATCTACGAAAACTGCCGAAAATCGCCAAAATGATGTCGTTATTCGGAGGTTTTATCAAAAAGTGCGTCGTTATTTGGAGGTTTTTTTTTACTGATCTTAAATAGAAAAAAAATCGGGACCACGGGTCAATGTCGTTATCAGGAGGTTGTCGCTATTCGGAGGTGTCTTAATTGGGAGGTTCCACTGTAATTAGAATTGGTAGGATCATCGTGATGAAAATCATTATTCCGTAGCTCTCGACACCCAGATATTTGACCTTGTTAGTCTGCGAAATTTATAACTAAGTTTTATTTAGTCTATTTAACAATGGTATTTTGGTCCAAACAAAATACTCTTGATTTTATTGAAAAATATCGTCAACATGAGTGTTTGTGGAAGGTAAAGTAAAAAGTAAGGACTTTTGTATTAAATAAAGAGAGAGAAAGCATACAATGAACTTGTGAATTTTGTACAAACATTTCATGATGGTGCTAATAAGGATACGGCAGCATGTGAATTTGTGTAGATGAAATTGCTTTTCTCATCACTGTGTCACTCTTCTCGATCAACGGTGTGATGAGGGATAATAGGTCCAAATATGTTTCCTCATCCATCCTTAAAAAATTGCTGAAACCTCTTGGATATGAGCGTAATTCATTTAATAAATTTATGTGTGAGTATTTTTGCCGCTCTAAGAGCCACTTTTTAGTCCAAAGGGCCCTGTTCTTTTTTATTCCTTTCCTTTTTTTTCTTTAAAATTGAGGAAATGATAATACAACAAAGAGCATTTTCATTTCACAATGTAAAATGGCAATGCACATATGATTGTATAAATAGGACGAAAAATAGAAAAGAGAGGCAGCAACTGGTACAGGTGACGGTCATTTGTACTTCCGCACATGTGTGGGCAAAAATCATCTGCGACTGACGCAGGGATCGGGTCACAGCAACCCAGACAAGTCGCATCACCGGTACCAAACTCAACGTCTATGGGGACCCTTACAGACCTGTTCCTGTATTTGTCAAAACACATATTCGAAAAACTTTTTGAGTTGTCTCATGTGTCCGTCGAATGCATGTCACACTGTACATGGCACCAATCTAACAAACCAGAAAAAAAAACAGCATTAAACGAAATAAGGATTTCCCCATCTGTACCATCAACCACACTTGAGGGGAATATGAAATGACCCACTCGAAACATTGGAAATCCAATTATTATTTTATTTCACAAAATTATCAGCTCAACATAAATTATAAAAATGATAGATTCTTTCTCTCACTCTCACATGTCTTTATCCCTTCACAAAATGACCCACACACATATCTACCGTTGAAGCAATCACTCTCACAACTCCAAGTCAACAACAATCATCAATTTAAATAGAAAAAAAAAAATCCATATTGTAAAAATATGACCTGAAGTTGTCTGAAGACCACATTTTGAGACAAAATTTGGCGTGTATAACAGCTTATAACTGGGTCATGCGGGGGGAGGGATTTTTCAGAGGGGTTTTTGGGTTTGTTTTTTTTTTTTGTATTTGGCAACTGAATATTAACCCTTGGAAATCCCCGACTAATTAGCACCTTAATCACTCATCATTTCTCAAAATTGTGCCATAGACAAAAAATATTAGCAGGCAGACCTGTCCAAATTTGGCCAAATCCAGATTTCCTCTCAAGATTTGGATGTCTTGACCAAAATTTTGGTTGCTCAGAGACATATGATCACAGCTGACTGCACTAGGCACATCACAAAGTGATAATTCATAGAAATTATGTATTCTGTGTTGATACGTTTTCCCCCCTTTCACAATTCGGACTTTTAAAAACAAAAATTTCTGGGGTTGTGGCAGGTGTGAGAAAGTGACAATTGACTTAGTGCACTGACGAGTGCTGTATTTCTAATGCCTAATGGCTTTGAATTTGAACAAATATTTAATATTCAAATAGATGATAAGACTTATCATCTATTTGAATATTAACAAAGATGTTAATTCAATTTTGTTTTTACTTAACACAATCTCTGTAACAAATAGTGAAAGTATGAATAAGATATAAGAACATTTTTAATATATTCCACGCTTACATGCATAATTTATGCAAATCCTTAAAACAGTATGAAAAGTATTAGCGAAAAAAGGGTGTCATTGTCATATATATACAAGTAACATCTAATAAAGAAATGGTTTAAAAATCAACCAAAGCTGGCGACCACAAACTGGCACATTTGTACTTGTACCAGAAATTTCCCGACACCCCCCCCCCTCCCCCCCCCAAGATTCCCGATTTCCCAACTTGCTGGGGACCCTCTGTAAGAGAATAAGAGAAATAATCAGTTGATCAAGTTAGCTCCAACCCCCTTGGAAAGGCAAACGCGAAACAATGGTTCTTTATCATTTGCTGAGGGTCCTCCAATCTCGAAAATGACAAGGAGTCGCTTCACAACTACCATAACGTCTCGACAGCTTCCATTCCCTCTATCTGAGCACTTGTTGTACAAAAGCCTGAGCCAGTCGTACATATCCTGGTTCTTGTGCAGTGGAGAAGGAGGTGGTGGACAGGGTGCGGTTGAGTGGTTGGGGTGTCTGACTGGTACTGGGGGGCACTGGAGGAAAATAAGAAGTCAGTGTGAAAAGGAAAAAAAAAATACATATATATATAAACATGCACATTTATAACATCAGACAGTTCCATGATTTCACCTTTTGGATCTAAAGGGGAAAAAATTATTTTCAACAAAGTAATCCAATAAAGGTCTGTGTTCCTACAGCTTATAACGTGACAACTCAACTGCTTAAATTTTCTCTATTTTTTTTTTCTTTATGTAAATCAAGTTACTCACTGATGCAGACGATAATTCTATTATTGAAATGAAAGAGCCATTTTGAAAATTGGTTATAAAACGTTCTCACACCCTCCTATATTTTTTCACAACTATCCCAATAAATCGTTTGGGAGTTGACAATTCTGATAACATGACGGCAATTAAAAAATATCTCAATCTCAAATATTTCAAAGGGTAAGAAAAACAATTTTTTGTGGGGTTTTTAAATTTTTGTTTTGGCTCTCCTGAACACTTAAAAGAAGCATATTTAGACATAAGATATTTTAAAATAAAACATACAAAGCTATATAAAGCTCCTATTTGAAACTTTGATAATTTGTTTACACTTTTCTGGCATTTTGAGAAGCCACTCATGCATTTTTTCTCATGCCACTCTCTTTTTGTAGGTACCACAGGCGAGCGCCGTGAATCGGTGGAAAGTTGTTATCGATGGCGTTGATCGTGAAAAACTCTCCACTTTACCTCACAATATCTCAACTTCTAATGCTCGAAACAAAATACAATTTGTTTTATTTTAAAGATCAACTTCTGATCTTTGTAATGCATCTTAAAACATACTTTTGCGATTAAAAAGAGTTTCATAATCAATCGCGAACGAGACCCGGTTTTAGATAATTTTGCCTAGCGGATCGCGAGAAAATTTCGAGGTCGCGATTTTCTCTTTTCATTCACGTTGTGAAAATCAAGGTTGTGCCGCGGAGAATTGGCGTATGATGCTAAGAATAGTATCATTAGAAAGGGCAAAACTTCCTCTTTCTTTTGACACTTCCTGCCCCGATATCAGATTCAAAATGGCGGAGCGAGTGGCGAAGAAAGCACATTGTCGTGCTATTTTTAACATTTTTTAATACTTTTAGCGATGTCCGCTCACGTCTGTTTAAATAAGCAGAGAGCTTAATGTTCCAGCTTTATTTTGATATCAAATACAACCAAATCGGATGAATTTTCACGGCACAATGAAAAAAATAAACCCGCTGGTGAAAAGAACCTAGTCCAGGGTTGCCAGTTTGGCATTTTAAATGCCAGATTCCAAAAATCTGGCATTTTTGAAAACCGTTTGGCATTAGAAAAATTATTTGGCATTTGGCATTTTCTTTTCTTGTATATTGTACTTCAAATGACACTTTTTCTCAACCGTGGTGTAGTGGTTTAGCACTCCACTTAGTAGTCAGTAGGTAAAAAATACCCCAACAGGAAATTTAGTATAATTCAAAAAAAAAAAGAAAAGAAAAGAAAACATGCAAGCCACCAGGATATGATAGTAAATTGTCTATCAAAAGTGACTAGTTTTCTTAGTGGGGGTGGGAGTCAACAGACTTTGGCATTTTTTTTTGGAGTGTTTTGGCATTTTTTGAGTCTTCCCCTGGCATTTTGTTGAAAAATAATCTGGCAACCCTGACCTAGTCCGGGGGGGGGGGGGGGGGGTTCGTTTATTAGTTTATCATCAAACAAGTTGATTGGGCTTTATTTGTTTTTATTGCATCATACTATACCTGACCTGGGGCTTGCTTTATTTTTTAAAAACAGATTGAGAGCTGCAGAGGTGGTTTATTTTCTCTTTCTTTCCCTCCTCTCAATTACATTCATTGTTTTGTGGTTTAATCAGTTTCTGGATGCAAGGTATTTACCGGACAGATTCTATGTTAAATTGATTGTATATGGCTTTGTCTGAAAGAGCTTGAGAAGTTAATTCATTTGGTATAAGTTATGTTTGTATGTCTTTTGTTGACGATTTTCTATGAATTTTTAAAGGTATCTAATATTTTTAGTTATGCCTAATATTGAATTTCTATCCAAAATCCTTAAAAATTTTTGGATGCCATTGATAATATGTTGAGATGCTTTTGCTTCTATTGGATAGAGATAAGAATGACGAGTAATTTGATGTAAAGTATGTCATCCTATCTTTATTAGTTATTTTTTTGTTAATATTTTGATTTTGTGTATTTTCAGTATATTGACACCATTTTTTCCATGCCGTAATTTTGAGCTTGGCAGTGACCTTCGGCTCAATATAGAGCAATTACTATTTTCTCCACATTAACAAAAAAAATTAGGCTAAGAATTTATATACTTTTTTGCAAAGATATTGAGTTTGAGTAGTATACATGTTCATTTTTTTTATCTATGAGGCTCCAAATATGGGTCCCTGGGCCTATATTTCCCATTTTTTTATATTTTGATGCTGTTTCTGTCATATTTGAGGATGGTTTCATTTAAGTATCATTGTTTTTTCATCTTAATATCTGCTTTTATTTTGTTTTATGATTGCATGTTTATGCAAAAAATGTTTATTTTAAATGTTATATAACCAACTTTTTTGTTTATGGCGTCATAAAGTCGGCAAAAAATGCGTAACCGGAATATGTGGGAAAAAATTGTAAGTTCAATAAAATTCATTTTATCATATTTCATTTATTTGTTGACGGATTTTCATAATTCTTTTTGTGTTGTTCATTAATTTCAAAGCACTTTACAGTGGTTTAACTCTTTTTATGATAGCTCAATTTTGAAATTTTCGCTTGTGGTACCTACTTTTTGTTTTTTCTTGATTTGTTGGGTATTTTGTTTGTTTCAACTTTCATTGTTTAAACCAAAGAAACTGACAAATGCTAAGCCATTTCAAAAATTCTGTGAGAATCATTAATATCAACATATTTTTGTGTGCAATGTCAGAAAAATGCTATTGGTCACAGCCGGATGTGACAGTTTCTCACCGATTGAAGACAAGGGATAGGATGACTGGGGGGGAGTGACACTGGAACTTCCTCCACGACGCAGTTGGCGCTGGAAACTCGACAGGAATAAATTCTGGGAACCAAATTGGACGTGAGATTTGATTAAATGAAATATCACATCACATCACACACACACATGTTCATGTTGTATAATTGGGTAATAGTCTATGTCTCCTTTTTAAAAAAGTCTCAATATTGTAATGAAAATATTCTCAAACCTAAAAACACAATAAATAATGTCAATTAATCAATGTTAAAACAAGCAATGAGTTATCAGATCTGTATATATGCGAACGTAGATTATAGCATGTCTCAATCTGGTGTTCGGTCTGGGTGAACTAGATGCTGCTGTCGATTCAAGTCTAAATTATGAAATGGTATAAGTCAAATTTATGATTTTAATGATAAATATCAAAAACTCAAATAAAAACAAAACAAACAAACAAACCCCAAAGCTTCAAATTTTGCACATTTCCATGGATTCATGATGCAAAATGTGCTTCACAATGCTTCATTCATTCCCCCAGCAGGACACAAGTGGCCAATTTTCTATTCAAACAGTAGCCTAGAAGTCACCATATGAGGCCATGTTTATGTTCTTTATGCATGTAACGTGTCTGGGGAATAGATTTGCTACCCCTGGTCACTGACCATGACCGACATCGCTTGATTTTATCACAGAATGAGACACAGTACTCCTGAGTCACCATCACCAATGCAAGCATGATTGTGTCATTGTCAGAGTGTCAACTATTCCTACCATTTCTGTTCCCAACTCCCTCTTGAGGTATTGCCTTTCCCGAGGGCTGAGGTTGTGGTCACGTAGATATCGACAAGCCTGGGACATCAGAAGGTCTAGAGAAGCATCCAGAACATGTTGGATCACTGGCCTGGATGGGATGGGATGACAAGAGTTGTGAATTGGAAATGGAATTTTAAAAAACAAAAAACTTCGTCAAACACTAAAAATTTCTAAGGCACTACTTCATTAGAGCTCACTTACAACAAACATACTTTTAAAAAAAATAAAAAATGATGCCCTTCTGCCACGACATCATAAGATACCGTCGCCTAGACATTCCTCGAAGGAATTTAGATAATTCATCAAACAAGACGTCTGATGTCAACAGTAATCACCCATGATTTCCAACTGAGCAAATTGGGGGTTAACAGACCTGCCATTTTACCGACACAAAAAATCAGGACCAAGGTCTCAAAAAATCAGGACACAGGAAAAAAAATCAGGACGCTTGAAAATAAGGGACAAAACGCTACATTGATATTTTTTTTAAACACTCACATGAGGACACCAAACTCACAGGCGTAGTGCCGTTATTCTGTGCAGTTATTGTCGACCACATTTGGCCAGAAGACTTGGTGATGGCACAAAGCCATAACAAGACTTCCCACGACTAATAAGAGTCATCTTGATCAGAATTATATCACTCAGAAGCTGCAATTAACAATTCAGTTCAGCACGAGGTAGAGTTGAGAACAATGAATCAGTGACTGTGACTGGTGATTGACGATTGAACGAATGGTGTGCAAGAAAATGAAATAAACCACAACACAGGTATCGATGTCTTCTATGAAACAATAACACCTACGAATTCATTCCCGTCTGCCTATACTATAAAAAGAAATACTTATGACTGGGCAACATTACCGATATCATTATATCGATACCGTACAATGGGGTGGGGATATGTTATACACATCCGGTTCATACGGTCACCTCATCATTTGATTAACGCTAAAAAAAAAATTCTCCGCCAATTTTTTTTTCTAACTAAAAAAATTCGAGTAAAAAGAAAAATCGGGACGCGAGACAGAAAAATCAGGAAATCGGGACAGCAGCAAATTTCGCATAAATATCGGGACGGTACCGATTAAATCGGCACAAACGGCAGGTCTGGGTTAATAATCTTGCCCAAGGAAAACGAAAGTGCCTGAAGCGGGGCTCAAATCCGGGACCTTCTGGGTCACAGTGCAATGCCTTAACCATTCTGCCACTTCGCCCCCTTAAAATATATTGATGGAAATTATGAACGCATGTCAATGCCACATTATTTCCCATGTTTTCAATTAAAGAAAGAGCTTCTGACATAAAGGACTTGATTCTCTGCCCAGGGATGTTCTTTATCAGTTTTATTCTGCTGAATGTT
>NC_088368.1:32816109-32827575 GCF_034508935.2 Berghia stephanieae | reverse complement strand
AAGAAAAAGAGGACTTTTGGCAAATGGTGAAATTATCAACTGACCTCTTACCAAAAGACAAACCACGATACTTGATGGGTGTTGGGTAAGTGTATAGGTTTATTTGTGCATGTGTGTGTGTGTGTTTTGGTATATTTTTGTGTTTGTGTGTGTTTTAGAAAGACAGAGAATTAGAATGAGAGACTATTTATCCATTTGTCAAAGTAATACCTCTTTATACTGGGGCATATGCTCTTCACTTATCCAGGTACTGGGTTTGAGTCCAACCACTGCACTGGGCTGTGTGGCCTTGAGCAAGTCAATTCACCTTATAGTATGAGGCTAGTATTCTTACGGCAACCTAGAATGGTGCTTATCACTTGAAGATGGTTTCCTTTTTAAGGATTATGAAAGGCCTTCAGAGCCATGAGGCTTATGGAGCCATAGTTTATCCCAGTTTCTATTGCATGAAACGGACAATAGCAATTGTTTGCTACCCTTTCAATAGGACGCCAGTCTATTGCAAAGTTCTTTCCACTAAATCTAACAGTCTTTGCTATCCAGTCACTGTTACTGTTAGGGGGAAAGAAAAAAATCTCGAGTACACCTAGGATCGATCTTGGTCCCTTTACATGTGCTGATTAAGTGCATGGGTTTATTCGTTGGTATCTGTGTGAATTTGTGTTGGTTTATTTTCGTTTGTTTGTGTTTTAGAAAGACGGAGAAATAGAATAGGATGACAGACTATTTGTCCATTTGTCATAATGATGCCTCTTTAAACCAGGGGGTATACGCTCTTCTCGTAACCAGGAACCAAATGGTACGGGATTTGAGCCCCATCCACTGGGCTTTGTGTCCTTGAGCCTAGAATGGTTCTTATCACTCAAATAATTTCCCTCTTAGGGATTATTGAAAGTTTTAAAAAAATATTAATAGAAAATAAACTGAATATATGAAGCAAGCATATAACTAAAAAAAAAAACCAACTAAAGACAACTTGAATTTTTTTTATATAGCGCAATATCCACTAAATGTGCTCAAAGTGCTTTACAAGGGGTCCCTAGCCAACACCAATCTCAATTGTAGGATGAGACATGATGCCTGCTAAGCGATATTACAATTATTTTTCGGACAGAGATAACGCTGTTAACGGCCGGGTACTCATTTTACACTTGAGTACATTGAGAGAATGTCAGTAAAGAGCCTTTTCTGAGGACTCAACCCAGGACCTTCCAATCTGAAAGCAAGTGTCAAACCACAAGACCACATAGCAGTTAATGCTAAGATTTGGAGGCAAGGGGACTAAATTTGGTCAGGTTCAAGATGGTTTATTTCAGATTTTGTTGGGGTTTTTTTATCCAAAAAATTTCAATCAAAATATGGCCATTTTTCTCAAAAGTGAAAATGTAATCCCACATTTAGCTAAACGACATCATTCTTCTAAAAAAATAAGTTTTGATTAAAAAGTTATATATAATAAGGTTAGAAGACATGCTTTTTATCAATTATTATTATTATTATTATTATTATTATTATTATTATTATTATTATTATTATTATTATTATTATTGTTGTTGTTGTTGTTGTTGTTGTTGTTGTTGTTATTATTATTAACATTTATCATATCATCATCATCGTCACCATCTATCGTCATCCAGGTTTGCTGTAGACCTAGTGGTGTGTGTTGCTCTAGGCTGTGACATGTTTGACTGTGTGTTCCCAACTAGGACTGCTGTAAGTGATAGTACCCCCCCTCTCTCTCTCTCCTCTTTCTCTCTCTCTCTCTCTCTCTCTCTCTCTCTCTCTCTCTCTCTCTCTCTCTCTCTCTCTCTCTCCTTTAGAAAAAGAATTAGTGTTAGTAGTTGTTGTAGTAGTAGTTATAGTAGTAGTAGTGGTAGTAGTAGTAGTAGTAGTAGTAGTAGTAGTAGTAGTAGTAGTAGTAGTAGTAGTAGTAGTAGTAGTAGTAGTAGTAGTGGTAGTAGTTTCTTATGGTTACACCTCCAAGTGAACCATTTCACTCCAGTCCAGGTATTTTTGTCCTCCTTGATGGACGGTATCATAGCCCCCTGGCACGGCTGTGGACGGGCAGTGCAGGACCAAGTGGTCCATATCTTGCTTGGCACCACCACATGCTGTGCACTTGGGTGAATCTCGGTAGCCCCAGCGGTACAGGTTTGTCGCTGTCCTGCCGTGTTGGGATCTGATCCTGTTTGCATGTACCCACTGCTTTCTTGTCAGCTCGTGGAATCCCGGCAGTGGTTGGATAGAGGGGTCGTTGATTATTGCACTACCCTTTGGCGGGCAGTCAGTCCATTCCTTTCTCCAGGTCTCGGCGATATCGAAATCTTCTAATTTTGAGCCATAAAAAGGTTTCCTTGATTTAAGGCGTGAGGTTTTCGGTGCCATTTCCGTGACTTGTTTGAGCGGTGTTGTGTATGAGATGTTGTCAAGGCGCTCATGTTGTTTTTGTGTTGCTTCTTCTCTACGGAGGTGAGGGGGAGCAATGCCACTTATGGTTGGTAGCCATGCTATTGGTGTGGATTTTAGGGCTCCCGAGACGGTTCTCATAGTATCATTAAGTAGAGTGTCCACTTTATGTACATGGGCACTGCGAGTCCAAACCGGGGCACAGTATTCAGCGACACTATAGCATAGGGCTAGTGATGATGTTCTTAGGACTTTTGCAGGGGTTCCCCAGGATGTACCAGCGAGTTTCCGTATGATGTTGTTTCGTAGTAGTTTATGTGCAGTGTTCTCCAGATGGTGTTTATAGGTCAGTGACCTATCCAGAGTGACCCTAGGTATTTTGGGTTTGCATCATAGGGTAGAATGGTGTCATTTGTATTTACTTTAAGTTGGTCCTTTGATTTTGCATTGTTGAGGTGGAACATGGTTGACACTGTTTTTGTAGTGTTCATCTTCAGGAACCATGTTTTGAAGTATTGGTGTAGAGTGTCTGAATCTTGATTAAGTACTGATTGTATTTCTTGTTTGTTTTTTGACTTAAAGGCAATGGCTATGTCGTCTGCATATCCAAACTTCATGGATCTTGTTTCAGGAAGGTCGCTGATGTAGATGTTGAAGAGGCTCGGGGCGAGGACTGATCCCTGTGGGACGCCATTCCTAATCATCCTAGATTTGCTGGTGTTATTACCTAGGCATACAGAGAGGATTCTTTTTCCGGCCATTTTGTTCAGCAGTTTTAGTGTTTTTCTACAGTCTATTATTTTTGACAGTTTAAACATGAGGCCTGTGTGCCAAACAGTATCATATGCAGCTGAGAGATCGATAAATACAGCCCCTGTCTTCATTTTCTGTTCAAATCCTGGATGTCAGTGCCAGCACTAGTATCTCTGTTTGGTCTGAAGCCTGCTTGTTCTGGTGGGATGCTGTTGTCAAATTTAGGAGATAGTCTTGTGAGCATTATTCTCTCTAACAGTTTAAAGAAGCAGGAGAGAAGGGATATTGGTCGGTAGCTGGCTGGATCTTCAGCTGGTTTGTTTGGTTTCAGGATGGCTAAGACCTTTGCTTGTTTCCAGTTAGGGGGATAGTTGGTTGTTTCAATTATCTTAGAAAATGTAGTAGTAGTAGTAGTAGTAGAGTAGCAGTAGAAGTAGTTGTAGTAGTGGATATGATAGTCGTAGTAGTAGTGGCAGTAGCAGCTGCAGCAGTAGCACCACCACCACCTTGGTGAAGATGGTTAGAGCTGTCGTTATAATCATGTAAACCATGGGAGAAATTATTGTTTGGAGGGGAAAAAAGCGTTACAGTATTACCAAAAAGTCTGTCAAAACTAAAACTTCCAAACAAGGGTGTCCAAGACTGTCAGTTTATATGAAACACAAAAGCCCATGCTTCCAGATTTAACTATTATTAAACACATTTCTCCTCCAGAGATTTGGGTGTGCCCTGGTAAAGACAGGCCAACTGAATTTGAAAAACAAATCATTTGCTACAGACTACTCACCGATAGATGCACACTGTACATGCGTCACGTGTCAGACATACACACGGGCCTACCTACACACATTATTGTCCAACACGGAGCCAGCAGCATGTAACATCATCACAGTGCACAATGTGGCTTACCAGGTACTCATAAAATCTTTAAGACTTTAGTTCAAATTGTGAGTTTAGTTTGTAAAAATTAAAAGAATTTCGTAAAATGCCAGATTCAATATTCTAGAGTCCATGTAATGATGTTTTCTTTTTATTGTTTTCTTCAGTTGAAGGAATTTTTTTTTTAGCCAAACCGCCCCTTGTTTTATTTTTTCCTTTTTTTTTCTTTTTCAAGCTCTTATATTAATTTTCTATTTGGTCCAATAGCTTTTAGGGTCCACAGATTCTAGCAGTTTATTGTTTATTGTATCATTATAACCTATTCAGATTTTTCTAAAACAATAACAAATGCTTTTCATTTTTAACCCCTCCTTCCATCTGTTCCAGTTGTCCCTTATGAAGTCGATAAGAGAGAGTATTTTGGAGGACAAATTCCCAGATTTTGTTCGACAATTTTTCAAGGACATGTATCCAAAGGGAGATTACCCATCCTGGACTACAGATGCCCTCAGTAGTGTTGGTATTTCATTATCATAACAGCAGAGACATCTGATGGCCAATGAGACATTTTTATTTTATCCACAAAAACGAAGAATAAAAACCCCAAAGTTCAATGACCAATCTGATGGCCAATGAGAACATATTTTGCTGTGAGAATAGGCCAATGTAAAGACATTGTTAAGGGCACAGTGCCTAGAAGGTTTCCTATGAATTGGGAATGTGTGTTTGAGTATGTAACAAACCTCCTCACAGCAGAATTAAGTTATGACAATCTGAAAGCCGAAAAATTGAATTGTGAAATATTAGTCAAATTGAATTGAAAACGAACGCAAGTTCTTAAACTGCCATAAACTTAAATTTTGTACTCAGGATCATTTTGACTCAAACCTCAATTGGTTTTGGAGCTTTACTTCATTTGAAGTAAATCAGTTGTCTATTTAGAACTAAACAATATGTAAACACAATGCCAAATACCATCCCAATTCCTTTTCTTGTGTGCGGAAATTCCTCTTTTGGCATTGAAATTGCTCCGAGTGGTGTCTGAAATTCCTGTGAGCCAAATTTTAAGTTGGCATCTCTGCATGACACTTTGGAAACTGATTAGACTGTAAAACACTAGATTGTTGATATGATGTCTGTTGTGTGAATTTGGTGCTTCGTAAAAAGTAATGATGCGAATATGGGAGGTGGGGAGCAAGAGTGTATGTTTATATTAGATAGAGAGAGACAGAGAGTATAAACAGGGAATCTCTTTAGCTGCAAAATAAAAACCAACAAGCTGTAAATAACAATAAGAGGTGAAAGCTTGATGAGTTTGGTTCTTATTTATTTCATTGTTTTGTTTTCAATTTGGCAATCTGGAAGTCTTGATGCTCATTTGCTAAAGCAATAGCGCCGTTTTTTGTTCAAGCTTCAATCGACACACCCAGCAATGAATGGGTAGCTGGGTCTCTTAGATTTTGTGGAAAGTTCATTTAACAAGGCAGAAACCATGATAAAAGTGGACCCTTTGAGTCTGATAACATCTGTTAAAGACAGCATACCTTGTTTTGACTTTTAACATTTCATTCAGTTTATAAATCACAATTCTTGGAAACTGTCATGGGACCTTAGAGGTCTTGAAAATGTTTTAAAAACTCCTGTAATACACTTTTTATTTTTATGTTTGTTTTTTTAAAGGCTTTTACGAGGGTTGTGACTCTTTTAGATCATTTCAGTTTTAGTAAAAAGGAAGATGATGGAACAGAAAAAAAACAGATTTTGGGTCACTATCAGTATAGACCCTTGTAAGCAGATTTATGGTGTGGCGGATGGGTATCGAACCGTTGCCTCATTAACCTCTTGATTTTGTTTTCAAGGGTTTTACAGCACTTGCAAATCATTTAGGGCATATCAGTGCCAGTAAAAAGGAAGAAAATGGAATAATCGAATTTTCTAAAATTAAAATTAAAGCACCCAATAAAAAAATAAGACAAAGGAAATTGGGTCAAAAGGGGAACAGATGTAGATTCCAAGCGCAAACCATCAGTGTACTTAGTTTGAGATCACCTAAAAAGACTGGATGTAATTTTTTTTGCTGTGGCTGCAAAATATCGTGTCACTGATTTGCATTGCGGTCGTAAAATCTGCAAATTTTTGCAAAGGAAATAATTTTTTTTTTTTTTTTAAAAAGGCGAATTTTTCTTTCTTTTAATTTGATAGCTCATGTAGAACGTGAAAGATAAATAATCAAGAGTAGATTCTTTTTTACCATCTCAATTTCTTCCTTTTTACTGGCTTATACGACCTTACATTTGTTGCAAGCACCTATATCCTTAAAAGCAAACAAATACATTTCTCTTTCATTAACTAATTATGGGATTTTAAGAAAATTAATTGCAAAATATTTGAAAAATTTGGGATTTTGCTTGCAAAACTTGGGATTTTTTTTTCTCAAAAAACCGCCATGTCAGCTAAAAGTCCCCTCCAGATACCAGCACTAGATCCCACTATGAGGAATACACTAAAATGCGAGAGATGATTTACAAGCAAAAAAGTATCCTCTCCCAAAACTAATACTTTTCATTTGGCTATTTCCCTCTCAGCCAAGGACTCGGGCCAGTACTAGGACAAAACCAAGTAATCTCATTCCAAGACAAATCAACCTGGAAAAGGAAATATAGGGGGATAGATCACCTTCATTAACAATGACTAAAAAATGATAACACAATCCATTGTAATGACTACCAAAAGAAAATGAATAGTATTCAATAACTCAACCAGTGACCAGAAGGATCATTTGTTTCTTTGATGAGTGCTACTGGCAGATCACTTTCTTTTAGTGATATATTGATTGTATTGTGATGTAATTTTTGTTTGTTTTTGTTTTTAAGGGTTTTACGGTACTTGCGACACATTTAGGTCATTTCAGCACCAGTAAAAAGGAAGAAAATGGAATTCACACGAACAAAAGTAAGATATAGGGGAATGGCTCAAATAAGGAACAGATGTAGATTCCATGTGTACATTATCAGAGTTATTGGTTTGAGATCACCTAAAAGTCTCATCCCGACACAAGCACAGGATCCTACTTAAGAGGAGTACACACAAATGTTTACTATTACTAACCATCCATATTCAAAACAAAAATTACACTCCAGCACGGTTTCCCCGAACACCATGGGTGAAAGTTCGCCGGCATATGCCGGAAATTCCGGCAAATTGGTTAAATTGAAAATCACTTTCCGGCATTTTGACTCTCTCGCCGGCTTTTTCACTGTTGTGCCGCCGGAAAGATAGCTTGGAAATATCGGTTCACCTGCTGCTCAGCACTCTAACGGCGAGTAACGGATCGGTTGCTTTCTACTTATCGGTCACTTTTTTCTTCTTGATAACGAAACTAGGATGATTTCCGGTAATTAATGCGATGCGCATGCGTCGTGTGGGCATATAAAACTGGCTTCCCAATTTGAAATCTTCTTTCAGTTGTCTGTGACTCGAATCGAACTGTGCGTGTTGTGACTGTTGTGCCTTTGTTGAATAAGCTTGTCTTCAGACTTAGACTTAGATAATATCTGTAAAGATGCGATTTCTCAATAAAGGAGAAGACACTTCGGCAGTGGAGAACGACGTTCGGAATGCTTGGAGGTGGTTTTGGTTAGACGAGGTTTCTGAACTTGGTCATAGATTTGAGTCGTGGTGTAAGAAAATAGACGAGCCAGGAAAATGTTTTTGTGTCCCGTGTGGTAAGACTATTTCTTACGGATCTGCAGGTAAGAAAGCTCTAAAAATTCGCGATCAGCAGGGCGATCATATAAAAAAATTCAAGTCAGTGCAGGGTTCTTCCAAGCTTGTATCCGAGTTAGGGGGGTGCTCGAAACAATCGATTCATGACAGCTGCTCGGAAGTGAAGGCCATCGTTTCCCTCTTTATTAGTGAGCATTGTTTACCATTTACGCTTGCCCCTGATCTTCTTGCCTTGTCTCAACGTCTTAGCAAAAATTCTGTTGCCCTCAATTCTACATCCCTTTCTAAAACATCTGCAACATACTCCACAACACATGGGGTTGCATCATTCATCAAAAAGGACCTTTCGGATAAACTAAAGGGCATTCATTTTTCACTAAATATCGATGAGGCCACAACTAATGCCGGAAACAAGGTTCTTAACATTCTTGTCCAGTATTTTGACGTAGATGTTGGTAGATACGTCATTGACCTGTTAGGCAGCCGTGAGGTGAATTTGGCAAATTCGTATAATTTACTTTGTGCTGTCACTGATGTCCTTCACAGCCGAGAATTAGACTGGAGTCAGGTTGTCTCTGTTCTCATGGACAATTGTTCTGTAATGAGGGGTGTGAAGGATGGCTTGGAAGCAAAGATGAGGAGAGAAAATAAAAATTTGTTGGACATCAGTGGCGACTCAATCCATATGGTCAACAATGCTGCAAAAAAGCTGTTGGGTGAGGTAGAAAAGGATTTTTTTTCTGTAAGCAGTTTCGCCTCTGATGTTTTTTATGACATTGAGGACAGTCCAAAGGCCAGGAGCATATTTTTTGAAATTCAGTCTCTTCTCTACGGGAAGAAATTATCTTTGGTTAGACCCATTCCGACTCGTTTCCTGCAGATGAAAAGTGTTGCTGATCGTCTTGATCAACTATCAGACAGTTTAAAATTATATTACAGTGCCTTCCTTGGAGATGAAGAAAAAAAGAGAAACAATCTGTGCAAGAGGAGATATTTAATAAATTTAATGTTTCAGGTGCAGATCAAACTGTGATCTTAAATCTTTTGACTGGTCAACTGAAACCAAAAAAGTCTAATGCCAACAACGACAGGAAAGAAAGAGTAGTCAATTCGTTGTTTGACAAATCTAAGAAATTAAATATTACGATACAGTTGTTCAGAGGACTTTTAAAAACATTCGAAGGCTACACAAAGATGTTTCAATCAAACAAGCCACAATGCCATGCTTTACACTGTGAATTATACTCATTAGTAAAGTCATATTATAGTTGTTTTATTTGTCCCGAAGTGATAGCCAAATGCACTGCTACAAATCTAAACAATATCAACACAGAAGATGAATCACTCCAGTTGAAAAATCGTCATATTTGTGTTGGAGAATATTGTTTGCCCCATTTGCTGAAATGCCTTCGAGACAAATCTGGCAACCCTTGGCTTCCACATTTTTTCAAGTCACTGCGACAAGGTTATATTGAGGCCAGCAAATTAATTAAAAAACTCCCCCTTGACAACAAAGTGTTCATTCGGCTGTCATATCTGGACCCCTGCAATCAGAGATCATCTGGGACTGCCAGTGCTTTACTGGCATTGGCAGAACTGCTGCCAAACGTCATTCCCTCACATGAACTAGGAACTCTGGACAATGAACTGAGACAATATGCAATTGATGATGAGGTGTTGTCCATTGATGCTGATAGTGATGATGATGACTTCAGGATTGATAGTAGTTGGTGGGTGAAACTATTTCAGTTGAAGAAAAAGGGAGCTAAAAGGTATCCTATACTTTCCAAATTAGTAAAAGCACTGTTAAGTATATTTAGTGGCCCACTAGTTGAAGGGTCGTTCAATATTATGGATGACATAATTGAGAATGACAGAATCCGTTTGACGGCCTTCAATTATGAAGCTTTGGTAATGACCAAGACTTACCTGTCAACAAGAGGTCTCAGGTCAACAAAAATGGAAGTGCCTTCACAAATGGTGAAACATGTAGGGAAATCTTGGGAAACTTATAATAAACACATTTCCAAGTCATCTTCGTCAACCACTACCAACAAGCCATCTTCATCAACCCCAACAACCACCACCAACAAGCCATCTTCATCAACCCCAACAACCATCACCAACAAGCCATACTCGTCAACCCCAACAGTTATCACCACCAAGCCATCTTCAAAAACCCAAGCTACTACTTCTGCCAAGTCATCTTCATCAATCCCAGCTATCACCACCACTCAGCCATCTTCAGAATCCGCCACTCAGGTATCTTCAGAAACCACCACTCAGCCATCTTCAGAAACCACCACTCAACCATCTATATCAACCACCACTCAGCTATCTTCAGGAACCACCACTCAACCATCTACAGCAACCACCACTCAGCTATCTTCAGAAACCACCACTCAACCATCTACAGCAACCACCACTCAACCATCTACAGCAACCACCACTCAACCATCTACAGAAACCACCACTCAGCCATCTTCATTTACAGTAAAAAGGAAACAATCCACCATGATGGGATTCTTTGCAAAGAAGCCCAGAATTGGGACATAAAGCACTATTTCTGTGGAGAGAGAGAGAGGGGGGGGGGGGGGGGGGCAATGACTGTGATAGGACACACCCATATGTTTATTATTTGTTTTAATGTTAGACTGGATTACCTATCTTCAAAAACACAATGAATGGGCTGGATCATTATTTATATTGATACAGAGCATCTAACGGAGGTGAGTATGATTTGTTTATTGGTGGGTCATTTTAGTTTAAGGTATCGGGTACTTGTTTTAACTTCGTATCTCTTTCAGGCAAATCGGATTCGCCAAATCTGTCTTTCAGGCAAATTGGTTCCTGTGAACTTTCACCCATGCCGAACACACGGTTCTCCTCAAACTCATTCAAATTTTTCAAATTGTTTTCCTTAGTGTTCTTTGTTATCATTCCATTCCTTCCACAAAAAAATTTTTACCTTGAAATAATTTCACACAGCCAATGTAAAAAAATGAATTAACAGATTTTTATGTTGAAATTGCGACCAGTGATTTCGACCACTAATGACTCACTGTGATATTGACAGTTACTTATGTGTGTATCTAAGTGCACTGCATGTGTGCATGCAGTATAATATACTCACAGCGACTCACACACTCCATCGCCATCGCCATTTCTCATAAAAGACACCTCTCGGCTTATTCTTATCACTTTATCATTAGTACCAATTTCAATGCCACACGCCATGATGTGCTAATGGTTGGCTTCAGCAGTAAATGAATGTTCTTATACAGCAATCTCTTTCCCCGTACACACCCTTATAAAATATCAATAAAACAAATAATAATAAAGTACCTTTATTCACCATCCTCATGCGAAAATTTGTCTTAAGGTTTATTCAAAGGGAAGACTAGAATAATCCAGGCATCAGCCGCAAATTGAGCTAGGGAGAAGTAACTTGCTGATGGCCACATAACACAGATATTCGAACTAGTTATCTTTCGGGTACAATGCAAAGTCCATACCGCTGAGCCACAAGGACTCGCCAGAGCCAGGACAAACCAAGTTATCTCATTCCAAGACTAGGACTCACTTCTGCCCACCATGTAATTTTTATGGAAGAGCCAGGCTACACTACACCATTAGCACTATGCCTCCTTTCTTCAAAGATTCAAAGTATGTGAATTAAGAAGTTGTCAAAAGTTTGTTTTT
>NC_088368.1:32750461-32816009 GCF_034508935.2 Berghia stephanieae | reverse complement strand
CAAGGCACTTTGAAAGGACTTGTTCCTGATCAGCTCCGGGAACTTGACTGTAAAATAATGCTGAGCAATACCTACCACTTGGGACACAGGCCTGTAAGCAGTTATGATTGCTGTGGTTGCCATCATTGACCTTGCACTATTTGTGGTTGATGTCCCTTTTGTCACCTCGCCTCTTGTTCACCCCTCAGCCTCACAGATATCATTGTCAATAAGTCAATATCACACTCACACTCTACTAGATACTACTGGGTGGGGATCCTGACCTCCCATAGCGGGCAGGGAGGTACATACTGTGTCTTCTATCCCCTTATATCTGTTTTCCAACATGCTTTCTGTCTTTGTCTCGGAATGAGATTTCTTGGTTTTGTCCTGGCTCTGGCCGGAGTCCTAGCTGGGAGGGAAACAGTCAAATGCATAGTTATTGTTTTGGGAGATGATATTTTTTTCCTTGTAAATCATCTCTCTGTTATGTATTATTATTTTTATTTTGAATGTATAATGTAAGCATTTGAGTGTGTTCCTCTTTGTTGGATTTTGTACATTGGTGGTATGCTCTTGGAATCTACATCTGATCCCTATTTGTTCTCAGTTCCCCTTTGTCTTACTTTTTCTTGGGTGCTTTAATTGTAATTCTAGAACTTTTTACTATCCCATTTTATTCCTTTTTACTGGCGCTGATATAACCTAAATGTGTTGCAAGCGCCGTAAAACCCTTAAAAACAAACAAACAAACTACTACTACTACTCATTCATGATTCATACTCAATACCGGTTGTAGCTGTAGTAGGCTGTAGCATGATTGGATGTTCCTTAGGAAGGACTTCTGTAGTTTTCACAGTAACTAAAGAGGGGATATTTCGATTATCAGGGGTTGAACCCCTCCCCCCCCCCCCCCACCCTAATCCATTTTTCATTGGGGGGGGGGGGGGGGGGGGGGGAGGCGGGGGAACCCGTCCAAGTTAGTGATACTTAACCTGATGAAACATGTTTGCCATCACTTGCATTGAAACTGATGGGAAACATTCCCTAATGATTGCGTTGGCCCGCAGCTGACTCAGTGAATTGTTTTTGAAATTAGAAAAGTCACACCACTTAATAAAATTGTCCTTATTATTCTTTGCTACCATTCCACTCGTTCCTCTGATTCATTTTTACCTTGAACACTGTTTCCTCGAACTAGCTTCACCCACCAAAGTATTAAAAAAAAAGAAGTTAATTAGGGTTTTTTATTTTTAATGTGCCAGGTGATTTCGACCTCTGATGATTTACTCAACTGTGACATTGACAGTTGCGTATGTGCTTACCATGTGTATCTATCTGCACTGCAGGTGTGTGTCTACAGTATGAGGCACATGCAGACACACATCCACGCGCCATGATTGGCTATGACGTAAATGGATTTTGTAACATAGCAACCTCCCTCCCCCCCCCACCACCACACACACACCAACAGCACCGATATGTCATGTATTTATATTTCCTTCAACATATCAATAATAAGCTAAATAAATGATAAAGTTCCCTTTTTTCATCCTCAAGCGGAAATTTATCCTAAGGTCTATTCCAAGCAAAGACTGGAATAACCCAGGTGTCAGCTGCAGTGCAGCGCTGCAATATAGCTAGGGAGTGGTGTCTTGCTCGCCACACAGTGCAGTGAATATTTGAACTAGGTATCTTTCGGGTACACGGGTGTGTAGCAAAGTCTATACTGTTGAGCCACACTGCCCTTTCCGTTATGGCAAGTGGCAAGCCACACCTTCCTCAAAACTTTTTTGCATGTCCTGAGGAGTTTGAGGAAACTGTGCTGGAGTGTATAATAAAATTGCTGTGAAACTGTGTAAGTCCTGCCATTTTATATTCGTAGTGCCCTGGTCCTGAATGTAGCCTGATGGGTAAGGCCAGACTTGGTTCACTGTTGTGAAATTAGCCAGGCATGCTACATTCACGGCGACATGAATACTGGGATGTCCAACAAGTTGTCTCATTTAGTGAATGCAAGAAATTCTTGGTAGAAAAAAAATGGTGACTTGACACCAGTAATCATCAAGTGGTTATCTCTGGGTAGACAAGCAAGTCTAGATGGCTACGGGGAAAAAATCTGGGACTAGCACTGATTTTAAAATGTTGTTTGTTGATTTTGAAGTAGAGATGTTTACCCACAAAATTTAACAATTCCTTTGTACACTTAATGAAATGACATCCTTTATAAGTGATGATTAACATTATTTTTAAAAATTAAAAGATATCAATTTAATTGATCATTCTATATTTATATTGCAATTATTGATTTAGGAAAACTTACTTTGCTGCACTCTGACAAAACACATCGTTTTATTTTTACTTCTTCAACTATCAATTTAAAAAATCTCAAATCTGACACTTCAAAGAAGTTGTCAAAGAAATTTCAGATTTGGTGATTCTTTGTCATGTTGGAACTCATTTTAATTGATTAACAATTGAAGTTGAAGTAAAATCTGGTCAAAATGAAAAGACGCGCTTTGTCAGTCAATAGAAGAGCTGTAATATTTATTGATTGATTATTTGAATCTCCCCAGGGTCCTGATCTCTTAGACAAGGCAGGGGGACTTCACAAGTTTATGAACTGGGACAGGGCATTGTTGACTGTGAGTTCTTATATTGTTGTC
Source organism: Berghia stephanieae (assembly GCF_034508935.2). Taxonomy (NCBI): domain Eukaryota; kingdom Metazoa; phylum Mollusca; class Gastropoda; order Nudibranchia; family Aeolidiidae; genus Berghia; species Berghia stephanieae. The sequence continues at coordinate 32,813,364 of NC_088368.1, read as the reverse complement.
AATAAGTGCAATAAAACATTATGTAGGAGATATACACAGGCAGATGAATCATCTTTCACCACCATTCACTTTTTTTTAAAAACTCTTTAGAAAGAACAGTTTAAGCTGATTGCTTTAATTTACCCTTGAAAATTTTGATTCCCTGGATGAACGATATGTGTCTGTGTGTGCATGCGTGTGTTTGTGTGTGACCAAGTGTTTTGACCATTGATTTTCAGTCAGGGGATCCTGGTCAGAGCTCCAATTTCTACACCCCATTGTTTCCTCAGAGTTTTAAGGCCCATGGAGCCATAGTTTATCCCATTTTTAGCATTTTAACAGCCTGTAACTTACAGTGTAAGAATTGCTTGCAACCCTTTTGATTGGGAAACTATTTGTCACAAAATACATTCTGTCAATCGCTGCTGGGTAGACAGAGATATCAGAAAAACCCTATTGATAGGGGCAGAGGTGGCAATGTAGTAAAGGCATTGTACTGCCATCCACGGAGTCCCAGGTTTGAGCCCAACTTCAAGCTTGTTTTTTTTTTCTTTGGTCAAGATTATTAATCCCCAATTGCTCTCTTGGACATCATGGGTGATTCCTGTTAATGTCTGATATCTGTTTGTGAATTATATTTGGCAGTGAAACACCTAGACAGCTTACTTCTAACCATGCTGTGTGGATGGGCGTATTTGTTTTTTTTTTAATTTGTATAATGATACATTTCCCCTTGGGATGGTAAGGATTTTTTTTTTTTTCATTTTTCTTCAGGACAGTGGGGGATTTCAAATGGTGTCCTTGCTCAAGTTGGCAGAAATTACTGAGGAAGGTGTTAAGTTTCAGTCTCCGCATGATGGGTCTGAGATGCTGCTCACTCCCGAACATTCCATGGAGATACAAAATTCCATTGGTAAGAGTTATTGCTGTGTTGCAAGTTTATATATGCAGTCTTTTAGTGTGTTATTTGGCTTGTGACCCATAGCCCTTTGGATCATGTCCTGTTGTGGGTGCAGACCTGTAACTCATACATATATGTAAACATGCATATAGCAACAAAATCTCATATATGTATATATATATATATATGTATTAATACCGGATAGGGAGACTTTTGGTACCCCTATTAGTTCATTTTACAGTACTTTACCAATAGGGAGACCAAAATCCGGTCCCCCTATTGATTTGACCTCTAGCACATTCACTTTTCTATTTTTAGTTTAAAGTTGTCAACCCAACCGTCAAGGATATATAATTGTAAATCATAGTATTGAAGTTATTTGTTAAACACCACAGTAAGAAGAGTTATGCCTAAATTTTCACGTTGGTCAATAAGGTGACCGCCTGAAAAAAGTACAATAGGGGTACCAGTGTTTTCATCGATATATTTCAATAGTGAGGCAATATATCTTTCCGAAATTTTCTCTAAAATTCTAGAGCATTATATGGATTTTTATAATAATGAAAACCTAATATAAAATTGTGTGAAAGTTGATGAACTGAGGAATGAACAAGATATACGAATTATAATCTATTTTTAGAAACAGATTTATCGAATCTTGGTCCGGATTCTTATCTTGGTGACAAGAGACAAGCAAACATAGTAACTCTTTTTTTCGTGAAACGTATGTTTAGTCAATTTCGCGCATAAAGAGGCACTCGGCACTCACTCACTCCGCAAGTCAGTAGTAGGTAGGTGGTTATCAGTTATCAGCTTTAATTCTTAGTCAAACGCTTCATCAAACCCATTATTGAGTAGCATGTTGATGCCTGATGCCAGTTGAAGCCATCTCGACGTCGTGAAATGGAGCATCTTCTGTCATAGCAGTAGAATCGTCAGATGCCGCATTTAAATCCTCCATTCCAGGCGTTGCTGTTGCCATATCGATCTTCGAAATGATTTGGTCTAGACGTCAAGTTGACCCGTTCTATGTCTGAAGAGATTTTAAAGTGCAATACCTAACATTATATCTTGATCTACAAAAGAGTCTTTTTAAATGAACCGCTGTGTTTCTATATTTTTCAAGAACCAATGATTATCTGATAACCACTGACAATTGACTTGCGGAGAGAGTGGCCGACGGACGTCCTCTCTATAGCCGCAAGTATTTTTTCGTCACTTGCTGAGTTCCAAACTAGACGTCTATGGCATCGTGGGGTAAATTGATGCTGGAGGCATCATTGAAGAGACACCGAGATAATTTAAATGGTAAGTTATTGGCCATTCTTATTACATCACTGTTGATTTAAGATTTTCAATAGGGTAGACATCACAATCACACACACACCGATTGATGATTGTCACTTGTCAGTCAGTCATTTGGAAGTGGAGTCAGATAATTCGGGAACTTCTGTAGACTGTAGATTCACACTAGTGAGTAAGATCTGTCGTTTACTACTACTACTACTACTACTACCACTACTACTTTTAGTTTTAGCTTTATCCAACTCAACACTTCTCGTGTTTATTTTATTTTGGCAAAACTAGAATGGATTTTTGAAAAGAATATAAAATAATTTAAACTTAAACCTGTCTTTGCATCTTGCTTTATGCATACAGTATGCCATATCACAGCCATCACAATATCATAGTTTAATGTTGAGAATATGCTATTTCTTTTGTAACTTCAGATCAGAGAGATTTGAGCTTTAAAAATCCTGAAAAATGTCTTGCTGTCAATCCAGACAACCCTTTTGATGTGATCTATGATGTTAATGGTAAGAATGTAATTTGATGAGGAAATGAATAACATTTAGGTACACATAGTTTGCTTTTTTTTTTTTTTTTTTTGAGTCATGATGTGTAATACTATTACAGTCCACTCCGGATAATTGCAACTCGTTTAATCGCAACTTTCGGTTAATCACAATATTTCCTAAGCAATGGAAATAATTCTATATAAAAGTCACTGGTTAATTGCAACAAACTTCGGTTTTTTAAAAAGTGGTAAATTCAAGAAATCAAACAGTATATCATGATTAAATTTCATCATGGATGAAATCGTGACAGGTTGAAGAATCGAGAGTGAGCAGGATTTAATGCTACAGTAGTGTGTCACCACTCTGTTAGAGTCGAAAGAGGGCGGGGCTCTGCAGTATGGGTTTGTGACGTCATCGGTGGCCATTAAATAGAAGAGGGGTGGGGCTGGTCATAATCTTGACAACAGGTTATAAATGACAGTTATAAAGAGAGACTGAGCGATATCCTTTGTTTTAGGATTAACAACTGTGCATTGTGACCAACGAGTTTGGTGAGAGCTTATTGTCTCTCATTAAGGCTAATCTCTTTAACTCTGACAAATGTTGAATTGTTGAGAAAAAAGATTGAAACTTCTTCCAATCTGAATAAGATATCGGCTTGCTTCATAGCTGCTTTTGGTTGACAAATCTACACGGGGCTGCCATATGGTTTTTGTTTCAATCAAATTGCTCTGTATGTGGTGGACTAAGAATATTATTTACTGGTTTGAGTTGACAATAAATGTGTAAAATGTTGAAATAGTGGACAGGAAACTGAATTTCGGTTAATCCCAACATTTTCGATGATCCCAAGGTATTGCGATTATCCTAAGTGGACTGTACCTGAATCTTGAACGAAAAACTATCATATGGATATGATTATAGACAGATTGGTTTCTGGAATTATATTTCCGTCCTGCCTTGCCAACTCTGACGTTCTTGAAATTTAAAAGAAAATAGCCAGAAGGTTTCGGACTTAATTTTCTTTTTTTTTTCCAAAGGACAATAGTCATAAGGTAAATAATTTTTAAAAAATCCTTTTACAGCACAAGATGGCATGATTTTTTGTTTAAGAGTTTAGAGAAAAACTTGCACATGATAGTCTTCAGCTTTTTTTTTGTTGTTTTTATTTTCTATATAGACTCCAACTCAGAGCCTGAAAGTGATGCAGAACAAAGTTCCATATCACATGATTCATTTGTGGTAAGTATGTACATTAAAATAAAATCATAACATTTGTATAGCGTTTATCCACAGTTGGCACCATGCTCAAAATGCTTCACATCAACATATTTTGTGGTGGACAAAACACATTTGCCACAAAAGATGAGACCTGCAGTCTGTTAGGCGCAATACAATATTTCAGGACAAGGACAACACTGTTTTACACCAGTGAGATCTCCTAGTTTTTTGTTGTTAAAAATTTTTCTTTGCAGTGGACTTCGCCAACAATAACACTATTTTAAACCTTCCTCGTTATATTTTGAAGTGATATTCATTGATGAGCCATTCACATTTGAAGTCGTTTGTTTTTTTATTTGACAAAATGTGAAAATGATGCGTTTCCAGGAAAAATTAAAATAGCTTCTGTTGGGATTATACTTTTGATCTCGCATTTTGTCCAAATTCTCTTGCATCGTAATGTTTATCAACTTTTTTTGTTAACTATATTGCAGTTGCAAGGTTAGGAAGTTCATATTGTTGCAATGACAACCGTTTATATGTCCAGAATCGTAGTGATATAAAAAATTGTTTTGTAGTTGTTGGTCCTGGTGTAGGATTTAAAGAGTTGGTTAAAAACGGTTTACTGAAACCCTGGTTGGTGTATCTATATTTATCCAAGCACAGTTGAACATATTAAATACTTAGACAATATGTCTGCCTTTCTCAACTCCTTTTTATTATACTTGCATTATTAACCAGCTAATTGTTTAGTTGGATTATTAAACAATGGCTCTTCATGTTTATTGTCAACATGAATAAATTGATTGATCTGTCATCTTTTCCACAAAATATACAGGGTCCCGATTTTGTTGCTGACTCCGAGTCTGATTCCTCTACGTACTCTGTGAGGTACCCAATGCTGAGTACATCATTGTCTTTGGAACCTAGTGCTCATTCCCCAACTCAGTCAGAGCCTCATCCACAACTATCACAGACTGAACCTCGTTGCCAGTCTGGGACCCAGGTTCAACCCGAATGCTATACACTTGCAAACCAACGTGTTACGTGCAATGGTGAGTCATTTTTTTGTCATTCTTCTCCTTTGATATTTGTGGGATCAATTTTAATTTACCCATTCCTTTTAAAAGAAAACTTCCACCCCCTCCATGGTGCTGCATTTGTGTTATTGCATTTTTTTTCTGTTTTGGCAGTGCTGCGTCGCAAAATACGCTACCATTTACATAACAAGCACAAATCCAAATTTGATAGGGTGGACATCTTAGAATCTGAAACCCCAATGTGTGAGTGATATCAGTGAAACCAGCCATAAAAATGTTCATGTTTATTTTATTGGGGTTTTTTTTTGTCTGTAATAGACTTAAATTGCTTGTATTGTAAGTGTTAAAATGGTTTTTTTGTTACAACCCATCTATATATTAAAACTGTTTCTTTGTATTTCTATGATGCTTAAGGCTTTTTTTTCACAGACCAGCTGGAAACTTAACGAGAATCAGAGTAGATAACATTTTTATTAATCTTGCAACCTAAACAGTATATGATGATTGGGAGCATTTAAAGAAAAGCACATTTTCTTTTTAATTTGTCGGTACTAAAATTATACTTTGATAATGCCTGCTGTGCTACAAACCCTTTTGACTTCCAGGTTCAATATTTTTCTTTATTCTAAAATTCTTGGGTTTCCTTTCAATGACAACTGAGATCATTAAAATTCAGCTCACAACATGATGTGTGTAGATTTGATGAAAACATATGTTCCGAGTTGAGAAGCAGTGTTCACGAACTTGCTGATCGTTTTTACTAGCATTTATTTTCCTAACTTACCTGTATCAATTAACAAAGGCAAGACTCAAATATTTTCTATCTGAACAGTGTGTTTGTTATTGAAATATTTCCGGCATATACATGTCATATTTCATTCCCACAAAATATAAATCAGGATTAAGTTGTCTGGGCATCAGCATCGTTCAGGCAGTTGGGGGGAAGTCTTTAAGGAATTAATGAAGCCGATGCTCAACCGGTCTGGAGGACGTTTGATTGATGTCGGCTGTTTGTTCTGCCAGCCGGTGATGTTTTCTCACTCCCTCAATGACAAAGAAAGTCATTGTTATGACTATGAACTATAGTCTATTATTACTTTTGTTACTATATTAATTGTTACTTATAGCCGCTACTGTTATTATTATTATTATTATTATTATTATTATTATTATTATTATTATTATTATTATTATTATTATTATTATTATGATATTGCCTTCATTGCATTCTATTACTATTATTGATATAATTAATTTCTGATTGTTGTAAATAATTTATGTGAATTGAATTTTGTCGATTGGCCAAGGGCCTACAATAAACTTAAATGAAATGTTAGTCTTTGGATAGGACTTGGGTCTATTCTTGATTGCTTTTCCGCCTGGGTCGAGTGAAGCATTTGGAGTAAATTTTGTTGCTCAACGTAAAAAACATGACGCTTACCATTCCGCTGATACTGATACCTCCAAGGGGTGGTTGGGGAAAAACCTAAAATTCTTTTGACATTCTGTCTGATTTTTCGCTGAAACAACAAAGGACAATCTATGTATTCAGATGAGACTTCAATGTGTTACTATTCCGATTTATGTTCATATTTTGATTATAATGAAGAGGGAACCCTGAACCCAGTGAAGTGGGTGGATTGATCTATTTATTTCTATTTCAAAACAAAAATATGGCGTCTTTTCACTGGATTTGTTATGTGGCAGAGGTCTCCACAAATCTAACATACCTCTTCCAAAGGAATAGATGGTAGAAAAGTATATAACAAGAAGGAATTATGACAGTTACTTGTCCAGGCCTTAAATATTTGGAATGCTATTCCTCTCTATCGCTGTCATGTAGCTGATGTGCATATGATCTGTCTATTGATTTATTTTCATAGTTCATAGCATGATGTGCTTTATTTTCTTCTTTTTTTTCCAGAGAAATACAAAAAGCCAAGGAGACCCTGTCCATACTGTGGACAGTTGCAAACAAAACTCTCAAGGCATTTGATGAGGAAACACAAAGATGAGACAGAAGTTACAGAGGCCATGAAACAGCCTGTAAAGGAAAGGGATAGAACAATGGATTATCTCAAGAAAAAGGGCATTTTTTATTCAAACACTAGAAACAATTCAATAGTTATGCGTGAGAGAGCACAAGGGTCACATGAAGTTGTTATGTGTGCTGGCTGTAAGGGGTTTTACTCTGGACGAAGGGTTTATGAACACAAAAAGAAATGTAGTACTGAGCATGCTCTGTGTACTGGGGTTGTAAAATTTTATCCCGTGGCTCCCAATGCAAGTAAAGAAATAAAGGAGAATATTCTTGACAAATTTCGGAATGATGAAGTGGGAAATTTGTGTCGATCAGACAAAGCTATAGTATTGTTAGGAACAAAATTGTGGAGTAAAAGTTCAAAGAAGGAGAGAAAAGTTATAATGAGTGATTTACGCATCTTAGGAAATTTGATTTTAAAAACTAGGAAGAGAACGAATCAACCTTCTTTCTCTGGAGAGGACGTGGTGAAGCGTTGTAACTTTAATGAAATATCGCAAACCATTTCTGAAATGACTTTGAAAGAGGATGGGACATTGAAAGCAGGCTTGAAGCTTTCAATTGGATTTATATTGAAAAAGTTAATTAATTTCTTAAAAGGGGAATATATAATGCAAAACAAAATGGAAGAATCCGCAGAGATAGATTTGTTCAAAGCTGTCCTGGATTATAATTGGGATAGTATTTTTTTTACAGCCAGAGTTCAATGTGAAGCAAAGAGAACAAATTTGAGAAAACCCAAAGAGATGCCATTAGAGAATGATATAAAGAAGCTACGGCAATTTATTACTGAAGAGATGGTCCGTATTTGTGAGGATGATTATCAATTATTTGATTCACATATGTTTGTTAGGCTTCGCAATGTCATCGTAGCTAGGCTTACAATGTTTAATGCGAGGAGAGGCGGAGAACCCGCAAGGATGTTGTTAAAAGACTGGAATGATGCAGATTCAGGTGTATGGGTTGATCCCCAGCTTGTACAACATGTCACTGATCCTCTGGAAAAAGCGTTACTTGAGAAGTATAAGCTGGCCTATCAGTCTGGAAAGGGAAGCAAGATGTTGGTCCCTGTGTTGATACCCAATGACACAATTCAGCCTTTAAGGAAACTTGCACAGGAGCGTAAAGCTGTTGATATTTCAGACAACCCATTTCTTTTTCCAAATACAGGAATATCCAAAGATCATGTAAGTGGTTACATTGCCATCAAATATGTCACTTCCTTAGTAAAGGATTTAGAGAAACCCCAGTTGTTAATAGCTGATAAATTCAGGCACCGAGCTTCGACATTATTTGCCTTACTTGATGTCCCACAACACGAGAGAGATGTCTTCTATCGACATATGGGACACAGTGAATCAATCAATCAAAACATTTATCAGTGTCCACTTGCAATACGAGAAATAACAGAAGTTGGTCATTTTTTGGGTCAAATTGATAACTCAGCATCGGTCACTGGGGAAGGAAATTGTAACATTGAAACAAATGACTCTGTAGTGAATAGAGACTCAAATGCAAATTTTGGAACATCCATAGTAACAGCTGCAAATCAAGAAGAAATATTTGATGGTGAAGCAGGAGTGCCAAATCAGCTTACGTGTTCTTCAAAACAAACTGAACCCAAGAGGAATTCAAGCAAAAATCGGAGATACATGTCATGGTCAGATGAGGATACAGATAGAGTCAAGTCATATTTTAAAAACTTTGTCGAAGATGTTTCAGCACATGGTTCAAGGGGATCATTACCTAGAAAGTCTGAAATTATTCTGTTCTTAAAACACCACAGGGTATTTTCACAAAAAGGAATCCCTGAAGGTACACTAATTAGTTTGGTGAAGACAAAGATTTTTAATGAAAGAAATAAATATAGAAGGGAAAGAGCGTTTCAATCGGTGTAATGACAATCATGAATTTGATTTGTATTACATTCATTGTATTGTATAGTGTTATTGACATATTTTGGGGGTTTACAAAAACGTTTTATCTTTATATAGTACAATCTGTTCATCATTGCAATATCCTTTTTTATATTATATGAACATTCATTTGCTCAGCTTGAGAGACAAATGCTTTGTAGAACCATAGCTGCCAACCGTTCTGTTAAAAACGGATTTGTTCCGTATTTGACTTCCTGAGTCCGTAAGTGCTTATTTTTAGTTCAAAATCCGTATTTTGTAATTTTTGACTAATTTGTGGTAAAAAAGCCATGTGAGCCTAATGAATTATTATTATTGATCCATTATTATTACTATTACTACTACTACTATTGTTGTTATTATTATTATCATTATTATTGGTGTCCAGTGAGAGCATAATCTCCATTTGTGTAGCTCTTTAATTTGAATTATGCCTCTAACATAAATGATTTTCAACAATTAAAAAAGTTCCATTCGTTTATATGACGCCTGTATTTTACTCAAACCTTTCATAATGTATTGGAGATTTGCATAGGATATGGATGTTAGCCTCGATATACTTTGAATATTCTAAGACAGTATTGATACTTTCACTATTTGTTACAAATATTATTTTAATTAAGAATAAAATTAAATCCACCTTTTTGATTGGAAGGTATTCAATAAGAAAATCAATTGCTTATATTGATTAAAGATGACAATGATTATTTCCCTTTATTAATTTATGAAATATATAAATTTAATCCCTTTAAAAACATCTTCATCTGATTTTAATTTTTTTTTTTTCAAGCAAGCTTTTGTAACGGTTTAGGTTCAAGAAAAATAAGTATACTCCATTTTTAGGTGTGTTTATCTTGTCAAAGTAAAGAAGTAGGAATTCTCTAATATTTAGAGGTGCATTTTACTATAACTACTATTATAGTATACTACTTAAAGACCATTATGTTGCATGAAAGAAAACATATATGCAATCGTCTACTTTTTATCTGAACTCACCTAATTTTTACCCCAAAACGCCCTCTCAAGTGATGTACCAGGTTGGTAGTTATGCATTTCTAACCATCTTAAGTTATTTCATTTATTTTACAATTGTGCTTCTTGTGTATTGGTCCTTATCAAAGTTGAGGCAGTTGAATTCTTTCTTTATATTGTCCGTTCTGAATTTTGATCTCATTGTGGAAAGCTCCCATAGCGGGCAGGGAGGTACACACTGTGTCTTCTATCCCTTATATCTGTTTTCCAACATGCTTTCAGTCTTTGTCTTGGAATGAGATTACTTGTTTTTTTCCTGGCCCTCGCCGGAGTCCTAGCTGGGAGGGAAGCAGTCAAATGCATATTTATTGTTTTGGGAGATGATATTTTTTTCCTTGTAAATCATCTCTCTGTTATGTATTATTACTATATTTGTTATTTTTTAATGTATAATGTAAGCATTTGAGTGTGTTCCTCTTTGTTGGATTTTGTTCTTGTGTCCGGATAAGACTTATAGGTGATCTCAAACTTAGTACATTGGTGATACGCTCTTGGAATCTACATCTGATCCCTATTTGTTCCCAGTTCCCCTATGTCTTACTTTCTCTTGGATGCTTCAACTGTAATTCTAGAACTTTTTACTATCCAATTTTCTTCCTTTTTACTGGCGCTGATATAACCTAAATGTGTTGCAAGCGCCGTAAAACCCTTAAAAACAAAACAACAATCATTGTGGAAAGTGTCATTTTAACGATTCAAATGTGCTGGTACTAAACCCGATAATTGAGCAACATTTGGACTAGCCTCTGTCATCTCAAACTTGTTAGTGTTAGTAATAGTAATTAAAAAGGCTGACTTTTATATGTTGCGATTCGATGAAGGGGGGGGGGGGCTTCGGCACACATCGCCCCTCATCCCGGGCAAAATGAGCGTTCCTTATTTTATTTTTGAAAAGTTGGCAGCTATGTAGAACTATCTGAAAGAATCAGATATGGCAGAATAAAAAGTCTTTCTACTAACCCTAACTTAATTGGCCAATGTAGCTTTATGTTCAGCATTTTCTAGATACCTAATGTAAAATTTCACTATTCTTTTTATGATAGTTTTAAGAGTTGCAATCTTTAGAGGTGACTGTCAAGAAATGACACCTCTGTGCATTTAATTTCATTCTTTCTTTATCCCCTCATCCTTAATCAGAATAATAATAATTAATAATGAAAAAAAATGCAGCAACGACAGCTTAGAACGGCATAAAGTGCTTAAGAATTATTTTTTTTGCATTAAACTTTATTCAAACGATTTTCAACACTTTTGCTTCACAGTTTATGCTTTTTAACAAATGCAATTAAGCAACTTACCAGCAACAACATATTGGTTTGTTATCATTTGAGGGTTTTATCAGTAAAACTGTTTCTATCCTTTTATGTTGCACTGTACACATAGCAAACTTCATGCTTTTATTTGGTGACCAAAGACTTATGTGATACAGTGGATGAATGTTTGTGATGGCTTTTGGAACTGAAATAAACCTGCAATATGATTTGTAGACTTCTATCGTTATGTATCATTTTTCGGTCAAATGTAAATGTAATTTTACACGAGCTTGATGTATCATAAAACCCACAATGAGCTCAACGTGCAGCTGGTAGTAGATTTATATGGACACGAACAACGTTGTTACAATTCAGTAACGTACTCCAATTAACACAAGTGAGACTGTAAATGAGACTTTTACAATGACTCTGCATCGCCACAAATATGGATTCGAACCCTGGCAACTCGGGCATCAGACGAACTGTCTACCACGAAACCAAAGCAAGCATTGTGCAAGTTAAAGTGAATGAGATGTTGATTGAAGCCGTTCATTGTGTCCATCAGATCTGCTGTCCTATCCATCCAACTCCATTCACTCACTGGGTGGGGTTCCCGACTTCCCATAATGGGCAGGGACGTACTCGTTGCGTCTTCTATCCCCCTATGTCTGTTTTCCAACTTGTTTTCTGTCTTTGTCTCGGGATGGGATGGGATTACTTGGTTTTGTCCAGGACCTGGCTGGGAGGGAAACAGTCAAATGTATAGTTCGAGTTTTGGGAGATTATATTTTTCCCTTGTAAATCATCTGTCTGTTATGCTCTTTATTGTTTTGTTTACATATTATTTATGCTTTGTAAACATTTGAGTGTATCCCTCTTTGTTGGGACCTGTGCTTGTGTCTGAATGAGACGTTTAGGTGATCTCAAACTAAGTACTTTGATAGTGGGCTCTTGGAATCTACTGTTTCCTATTTGAAACAAATCCCCTTTGCCTTACTTTTTCTTGGGTGCTCTAATTGTAGTTCCAGAACTTTTTACTATCCCATTTTCTTCCTTTTTACTGGCGCTGATATGACCTTAATGTGTTGCAAGCGCCGTAAAACCCTTACAAACAAAACAAAACAAACCAAGTCCATTCAGTGGTATACAACAACAACAAATAAACTCCTCTGCCTGGTCCCTTCTATCTCTGATCTTAACCTGGGTCGTCAGGTTTCTAAAGGGGTCGGGGACTGCAAAAACAATGGCGCACGGAGCAACTGGGAATATTTTTTGCCGTGTTTGAGTCCCAGGTTATTTCCCTGAGCGCCCCTTCTGAGGGATGGACCTTCCCAGGAGTTAGTAAATGCGTTGCTCGGCCACTTCACTCTACGCACACTGGGATAAGCTTCGACACTATGGCCATGAAGCTCTTAATCTTAAGGACTTACTTTATTTTAGACAATTTGGTGGTAGCTCACTTGAAAATGCACTCTTAGGTATACACATATATAAACATATACTGGGCTCCCTAAAAGGGTTTTTTAATGTGGTCTCCCTAAAAACATGTTTTTACCAAATGTCTCCTTAAAGCTACAGAAACACTTAGTAAAACATTAGGGGGACCGAGTAATTTTCTATATACCATTGTGATCATCAAGCATCAGAATTGTGTTCATAAATCATTGTAGGGAATCAAACTATACTCATTTGAACAAAGATTGAACAGTTTAATCAATTTGAACAAGACATATGCTTGGTCCTCCAATTGGTGCATTTCACAGTGGTCACCTTAATAGTGGATTGATACTTATATATATATATATATATATATATATATATATATATATATATATATATATATATATATATATATATATATACATTATATATATATATATATATATATATATATATATATATATATATATATATATATATATATATATATATATATATATATATATATTTGCATGTACAGTATTATTATTATATATACTTATATTGAGGACCTCAATTGAAAACAAGCTTAACTTCAAGAATATTTATTATTTCATATTTACATCTGTTGATCTGCTCGTGTTTATCTCCATTTCACCAGGTGCTGACATAATGATGCAGTTGGACGACGTGGTCCACTCATCGGTTAGTGGACCCAGGCTGGAGGAGGCCATGTACAGGTAATAACTTTTTTTAATTTTTGCTGTGATGATGGTGAAGATGATGATTGTATTTCACCCATGGTATCAATTAGCAACTGTTTTAGGGGTTTTTGTTGGATTTTTTGTTTGACTTTTTTTACATTAAACCAAGACAAGACAACCTGAAATCATGAAAACGTGCATATTTATTTTATTTGTTTGTCCTCAAGAATAGATGTCATTGAATAGAACTAGATGGACATGCCTAGTCCCAATTTTATTTATTTATTTATTTTCACGAATTAGAATAAAAATCTAGATAGTTTTTGATACAGTAGAGCATGCCTATAGTGGGACTTTTGGTCCCAGCAGAAAAATCCCGCTGTAGGCAAGTTCCCGCTTTAGGAAAGCAGGGGAATATGTCCCAAAAATAAACATGATTACCTCCCTTGAATGTCAATAAAACTAACGTGACCCATGAGCCTTGAAAAGGACTATCTTTGGTTCAGTGTTTGTTTTGGTTTGTTTTGTTTTTATTTTTTTTTTTTTGGGGGGGGGGGGGGTTGTATGTGTGTTTTTTTTGTTTGTTGTTTTTTTTTTTGGGGGGGGGGGGGGGGGGGGGGGGAAGATGGGATTTAGGCAGGAAGGACTACGATACGAACGAGTGCGAGTGACATGTATGCTTGAGCAGCAACAATTGCAATGAATGAGGAATGGCATTAATAGTAATAGGGCTGATCTGGATTAAAATGTACACACCACCGCGTGCACACAAGCCTCTTCTCTCTAATTGGCCAAGGGCTTTACACACGGTGTCATCTTGTCCAACGCATCTCTTTTAAATCAGGTTGCCCAACTTACTTAATCATCGCAAGACTGAACAATCAACGCATATAAAGAAATAGAGCGAGCAGCAAAAGAAGTGCGGGTAGACACGAGAGGTGTGTGTGAAGACACGAGCGAAATGGCAGACGGAGGCGTGTATGTTAGTCCTGGGTGGTGGGAGAGAGCCCAGTCTACATCACTCGCTGAGTTGCTGCACGTACAGCTCGCTAAATTTTTCCCGCTGTAAGCAAGTTTGGGCCTTTCCTTGACCTGCTAAACCCAAGCACAGGTAATTGAATTTATCTAGTAAAAAAAAGCGGGGTTTGTGTAAGGTCCCATTGTAGCGACGTCCCACTGTAGCAGGTGCCGCTATGGTCATGTTCTACTGTATCCCAATTTATTTTGAATGCCTTTACGTACTTATTTCCATATTTCCACTGCCTCAAAACGGTATAATGTAGGTGTGAACTAGATGTTGAAAACTGAATATCAAGTTGGTTAGAATAATTAGAAATATGAAAATTAAGTTTATAGCACTTTCAGTCATAATATTCATTGTCCTTACTAAAAATGGATAAACACAATCCAAGCTTTATATTTATTACTTCTTTATAAATTAAGTTATCGGAATGTAGATCACCTCGACATATATGTTATAATACCCTTTTGAGCCAATGGGCCACATTTGTTTTTTGTAATTGTAGAACAATTTGAAATTATTATATGTCAAAATAGTCACATCGGTGGATTGATCATGGAGTCTTCTGTTCCCTATTTAAACCAGCCCCCTCTTTCTTTCTTGTTCTTCAGTGCTGTCAACTTCATATTTACAACTTACCTCAATCATCTTCATTTTTTCTGGTACTGAAATGACCCAACATTATTGCAAACACTGTAAAACCCCTTTTGAAAAATTAAAAAGGGTTCCCTGGTAAAATGATGAGATTTTACTGTATATCATCGACATACTGTATAATCTACCTTACTTAACCCCCCCGCCCTCCATTTCTTCCTCTATTCTACAGAACCATCCGGTGGCTGGACAGGTGTATAGCAGCCCACAAAAGGCCAACGGAGCAATGTCTTTTTCCGATTGTACAAGGCGGATTGAATGCTGAGCTCAGGAGGAAATGTGCTCAAGGTATTAAAAAAAAAAAATTGAACTTTTATATAGTGCAATATCCTCTACATGTGCTCAAAGCGCTTTACAAGGGTCCCTGGCCAACAGCAACATTTAACATGTAGGATGGTACATGACGCCTGTTAGGCGATATTACAATTTTTTCGGACAGAGACAACGCTGTTAATGACCAGGTAATCATTTTACACCTGAGTACGGTGAGAGAATGTGAGTAAAGAGCCTTCTCCAAGGATTCAACTATGTGCCAAGCGAGGCTCAAACCCAGGATCTTCCGATCCGAAGGTGAGTGTCATACCACTAGACTACATAGCCGCACGAGTATGAGATAGTAAAACATGATATTAATTGAGCGGTCTACCATATCACGAGGAAGTGATCAGAGCACTTTACAGGGACATTGACAATTAAATTTGGAAAATTACAAAGTCTTAAAATGCTCTTTTTTTTGTATCTGGATATCCCTAGAACTGTTAAAAAGAGAGGTCGGAGGTTATGCCATTGGTGGATTGAGTGGAGGAGAAGAAAAAGAGGACTTTTGGCAAATGGTGAAATTATCAACTGACCTCTTACCAAAAGACAAACCACGATACTTGATGGGTGTTGGGTAAGTGTATAGGTTTATTTGTGCATATGTGTGTGTGTGTTTTGGTATATTTTTGTGTTTGTGTGTGTTTTAGAAAGACAGAGAATTAGAATGAGAGACTATTTATCCATTTGTCAAAGTAATACCTCTTTATACTGGGGCATATGCTCTTCACTTATCCAGGTACTGGGTTTGAGTCCAACCACTGCACTGGGCTGTGTGGCCTTGAGCAAGTCAATTCACCTTATAGTATGAGGCTAGTATTCTTACGGCAACCTAGAATGGTGCTTATCACTTGAAGATGGTTTCCTTTTTAAGGATTATGAAAGGCCTTCAGAGCCATGAGGCTTATGGAGCCATAGTTTATCCCAGTTTCTATTGCATGAAACGGACAATAGCAATTGTTTGCTACCCTTTCAATAGGACGCCAGTCTATTGCAAAGTTCTTTCCACTAAATCTAACAGTCTTTGCTATCCAGTCACTGTTACTGTTAGGGGGAAAGAAAAAAATCTCGAGTACACCTAGGATCGATCTTGGTCCCTTTACATGTGCTGATTAAGTGCATGGGTTTATTCGTTGGTATCTGTGTGAATTTGTGTTGGTTTATTTTCGTTTGTTTGTGTTTTAGAAAGACGGAGAAATAGAATAGGATGACAGACTATTTGTCCATTTGTCATAATGATGCCTCTTTAAACCAGGGGGTATACGCTCTTCTCGTAACCAGGAACCAAATGGTACGGGATTTGAGCCCCATCCACTGGGCTTTGTGTCCTTGAGCCTAGAATGGTTCTTATCACTCAAATAATTTCCCTTTTAGGGATTATTGAAAGTTTTAAAAAATAAAAAATAGAAAATAAACTGAATATATGAAGCAGGCATATAACTAAAAAAAAACAAAACAACAAAAGACAACTTCAATTTTTTTTATATAGCGCAATATCCACTAAATGTGCTCAAAGCGCTTTACAAGGGGTCCCTAGCCAACACCAATCTCAATTGTAGGATGAGACATGATGCCTGCTAAGCGATATTACAATTATTTTTCGGACAGAGATAACGCTGTTAACGGCCGGGTACTCATTTTACACTTGAGTACATTGAGAGAATGTCAGTAAAGAGCCTTTTCTGAGGACTCAACCCAGGACCTTCCAATCTGAAAGCAAGTGTCAAACCACAAGACCACATAGCAGTTAATGCTAAGATTTGGAGGCAAGGGGACTAAATTTGGTCAGGTTCAAGATGGTTTATTTCAGATTTTGTTGGGGTTTTTTTATCCAAAAAATTTCAATCAAAATATGGCCATTTTTCTCAAAAGTGAAAATGTAATCCCACATTTAGCTAAACGACATCATTCTTCTAAAAAATAAGTTTTGATTAAAAAGTTATATATAATAAGGTTAGAAGACATGCTTTTTATCAATTATTATTATTATTATTATATTATTATTATTATTATTATTATTATTATTATTATTATTATTATTATTATTATTATTATTATTATTATTATTGTTGTTGTTGTTGTTGTTGTTGTTATTATTATTAACATTTATCATATCATCATCATCGTCACCATCTATCGTCATCCAGGTTTGCTGTAGACCTAGTGGTGTGTGTTGCTCTAGGCTGTGACATGTTTGACTGTGTGTTCCCAACTAGGACTGCTGTAAGTGATAGTCCCCCCCCTCTCTCTCTCTCTCTTTCTCTCTCTCTCTCTCTCTCTCTCTCTCTCTCTCTCTCTCTCTCTCTCTCTCTCTCTCCTTTAGAAAAAGAATTAGTGTTAGTAGTTGTTGTAGTAGTAGTTATAGTAGTAGTAGTGGTAGTAGTAGTAGTAGTAGTAGTAGTAGTAGTAGTAGTAGTAGTAGTAGTAGTAGTAGTAGTAGTAGTAGTAGTAGTGGTAGTAGTTTCTTATGGTTACACCTCCAAGTGAACCATTTCACTCCAGTCCAGGTATTTTTGTCCTCCTTGATGGACGGTATCATAGCCCCCTGGCACGGCTGTGGACGGGCAGTGCAGGACCAAGTGGTCCATATCTTGCTTGGCACCACCACATGCTGTGCACTTGGGTGAATCTCGGTAGCCCCAGCGGTACAGGTTTGTCGCTGTCCTGCCGTGTTGGGATCTGATCCTGTTTGCATGTACCCACTGCTTTCTTGTCAGCTCGTGGAATCCCGGCAGTGGTTGGATAGAGGGGTCGTTGATTATTGCACTACCCTTTGGCGGGCAGTCAGTCCATTCCTTTCTCCAGGTCTCGGCGATATCGAAATCTTCTAATTTTGAGCCATAAAAAGGTTTCCTTGATTTAAGGCGTGAGGTTTTCGGTGCCATTTCCGTGACTTGTTTGAGCGGTGTTGTGTATGAGATGTTGTCAAGGCGCTCATGTTGTTTTTGTGTTGCTTCTTCTCTACGGAGGTGAGGGGGAGCAATGCCACTTATGGTTGGTAGCCATGCTATTGGTGTGGATTTTAGGGCTCCCGAGACGGTTCTCATAGTATCATTAAGTAGAGTGTCCACTTTATGTACATGGGCACTGCGAGTCCAAACCGGGGCACAGTATTCAGCGACACTATAGCATAGGGCTAGTGATGATGTTCTTAGGACTTTTGCAGGGGTTCCCCAGGATGTACCAGCGAGTTTCCGTATGATGTTGTTTCGTAGTAGTTTATGTGCAGTGTTCTCCAGATGGTGTTTATAGGTCAGTGACCTATCCAGAGTGACCCCTAGGTATTTTGGGTTTGCATCATAGGGTAGAATGGTGTCATTTGTATTTACTTTAAGTTGGTCCTTTGATTTTGCATTGTTGAGGTGGAACATGGTTGACACTGTTTTTGTAGTGTTCATCTTCAGGAACCATGTTTTGAAGTATTGGTGTAGAGTGTCTGAATCTTGATTAAGTACTGATTGTATTTCTTGTTTGTTTTTTTACTTAAAGGCAATGGCTATGTCGTCTGCATATCCAAACTTCATGGATCTTGTTTCAGGAAGGTCGCTGATGTAGATGTTGAAGAGGCTCGGGGCGAGGACTGATCCCTGTGGGACGCCATTCCTAATCATCCTAGATTTGCTGGTGTTATTACCTAGGCATACAGAGAGGATTCTTTTTCCGGCCATTTTGTTCAGCAGTTTTAGTGTTTTTCTACAGTCTATTATTTTTGACAGTTTAAACATGAGGCCTGTGTGCCAAACAGTATCATATGCAGCTGAGAGATCGATAAATACAGCCCCTGTCTTCATTTTCTGTTCAAATCCTGGATGTCAGTGCCAGCACTAGTATCTCTGTTTGGTCTGAAGCCTGCTTGTTCTGGTGGGATGCTGTTGTCAAATTTAGGAGATAGTCTTGTGAGCATTATTCTCTCTAACAGTTTAAAGAAGCAGGAGAGAAGGGATATTGGTCGGTAGCTGGCTGGATCTTCAGCTGGTTTGTTTGGTTTCAGGATGGCTAAGACCTTTGCTTGTTTCCAGTTAGGGGGATAGTTGGTTGTTTCAATTATCTTAGAAAATGTAGTAGTAGTAGTAGTAGAGTAGCAGTAGAAGTAGTTGTAGTAGTGGATATGATAGTCGTAGTAGTAGTGGCAGTAGCAGCTGCAGCAGTAGCACCACCACCACCTTGGTGAAGATGGTTAGAGCTGTCGTTATAATCATGTAAACCATGGGAGAAATTATTGTTTGGAGGGGAAAAAAGCGTTACAGTATTACCAAAAAGTCTGTCAAAACTAAAACTTCCAAACAAGGGTGTCCAAGACTGTCAGTTTATATGAAACACAAAAGCCCATGCTTCCAGATTTAACTATTATTAAACACATTTCTCCTCCAGAGATTTGGGTGTGCCCTGGTAAAGACAGGCCAACTGAATTTGAAAAACAAATCATTTGCTACAGACTACTCACCGATAGATGCACACTGTACATGCGTCACGTGTCAGACATACACACGGGCCTACCTACACACATTATTGTCCAACACGGAGCCAGCAGCATGTAACATCATCACAGTGCACAATGTGGCTTACCAGGTACTCATAAAATCTTTAAGACTTTAGTTCAAATTGTGAGTTTAGTTTGTAAAAATTAAAGAATTTCGTAAAATGCCAGATTCAATATTCTAGAGTCCATGTAATGATGTTTTCTTTTTATTGTTTTCTTCAGTTGGGTTAATTTATTTTTTTGGAGGCAACACGCCCCTTGTTTTATTTTTTCCTTTTTTTTTTCTTTTTCAAGCTCTTATATTAATTTTCTATTTTGTCCAATAGCTTTTAGGGTCCACAGATTCTAGCAGTTTATTTTTTATTGTATCATTATAACCTATTCAGATTTTTCTAAAACAATAACAAATGCTTTTCATTTTTAACCCTTCCTTCCATCTGTTCCAGTTGTCCCTTATGAAGTCGATAAGAGAGAGTATTTTGGAGGACAAATTCCCAGATTTTGTTCGACAATTTTTCAAGGACATGTATCCAAAGGGAGATTACCCATCCTGGACTACAGATGCCCTCAGTAGTGTTGGTATTTCATTATCATAACAGCAGAGACATCTGATGGCCAATGAGACATTTTTATTTTATGCACAAAAACGAAGAATAAAAACCCCCAAAATTCAATGACCAATCTGATGGCCAATGAGAACATATTTTGCTGTGAGAATAGGCCAATGTAAAGACATTTTTAAGGGCACAGTGCCTAGAAGGTTTCCCATGAATTGGGAATGTGTGTTTGAGTATGTAACAAACCTCCTCACAGCAGAATTAAGTTATGACAAGCTGAAAGCCGAAAAATTGAATTGTGAAATATTAGTCAAATTGAATTGAAAACGAACGCAAGTTCTTAAACTGCCATAAACTTAAATTTTGTACTCAGGATCATTTTGACTCAAACCTCAATTGGATTTGGAGCTTTACTTCATTTGAAGTAAATCAGTTGTCTATTTAGAACTAAACAATATGTAAACACAATGCCAAATACCATCCCAATTCCTTTTCTTGTGTGCGGAAATTCCTCTTTTGGCATTGAAATTGCTCCGAGTGGTGTCTGAAATTCCTGTGAGCCAAATTTTAAGTTGGCATCTCTGCATGACACTTTGGAAACTGATCAGACTGTAAAACACTAGATTGTTGATATGATGTCTGTTGTGTGAATTTGGTGCTTCGTAAAAAGTAATGATGCGAATATGGGAGGTGGGGAGCAAGAGTGTATGTTTATATTAGATAGAGAGAGACAGAGAGTATAAACAGGGAATCTATTTAGCTGCAAAATAAAAACCAACAAGCTGTAAATAACAATAAGAGGTGAAAGCTTGATGAGTTTGGTTCTTATTTATTTCATTGTTTTGTTTTCAATTTGGCAATCTGGAAGTCTTGATGCTCATTTGCTAAAGCAATAGCGCCGTTATTTGTTCAATCGACACACCCAGCAATGAATGGGTAGCTGGGTCTGTTAGATTTTGTGGAAAGTTCATTTAACAAGGCAGAAACCATGATAAAAGTGGACCCTTTGAGTCTGATAACATCTGTTAAAGACAGCATACCTTGTTTTGACTTTTAACATTTCATTCAGTTTATAAATCACAATTCTTGGAAACTGTCATGGGACCTTAGAGGTCTTGAAAATGTTTTAACAACTCCTGTAATACACTTTTTATTTTCATGTTTGTTTTTTTAAAGGCTTTTACGAGGGTTGTGACTCTTTTAGATCATTTCAGTTTTAGTAAAAAGGAAGATGATGGAACAGAAAAAAAACGATTTTGGGTCACTATCAGTATAGACCCTTGTAAGCAGATTTATGGTGCGGCGGATGGGTATCGAACCGTTGCCTCATTACCCTCTTGATTTTGTTTTCAAGGGTTTTACAGCACTTGCAAATCATTTAGGGCATATCAGTGCCAGGAAAAAGGAAGAAAATGGAATAATTGAATTTTCTAAAATTAAAATTAAAGCACCCAATAAAAAAATAAAACAAAGGAAATTGGGTCAAAAGGGGAACAGATGTAGATTCCAAGTGCAAACCATCAGTGTACTTAGTTTGAGATCACCTAAAAAGACTGGATGTAATTTTTTTTGCTGTGACTGCAAAAAATCGCGTCACTGATATGCATTGCGGTCGTAAAATCTGCAAATTTTTGCAAAGGAAATAATTTTTTTTTTTTTTAAAAAGGCGAATTTTTCTTTCTTTTAATTTGATAGCTCATGTAGAACGTGAAAGATAAATAATCAAGAGTAGATTCTTTTTTACCATCTCAATTTCTTCCTTTTTACTGGCTTATATGACCTTACATTTGTTGCAAGCACCTATATCCTTAAAAGCAAACAAATACATTTCTCTTTCATTAACTAATTATGGGAAATTGCAAAATTTTAGAAAAATTTGGGATTTTGCTTGCAAAACTTGGGATTTTTTTTTCTCAAAAAACCGCCATGTCAGCTAAAAGTCCCCTCCAGATACCAGCACTAGATCCCACTATGAGGAATGCACTAAAATGCGAGAGATGATTTACAAGCAAAAAAGTATCCTCTCCCAAAACTAATACTTATCATTTGGCTATTTCACTATTTCCCTCTCAGCCAAGGACTCGGGCCAGTACTAGGACAAAACCAAGTAATCTCATTCCAAGACAAATCAACCTGGAAAAGGAAATATAGGGGGATAGATCACCTTCATTAACAATGACTAAAAAATGATAACACAATCCATTGTAATGACTACCAAAAGAAAATGAATAGTATTCAATAACTCAACCAGTGACCAGAAGGATCATTTGTTTCTTTGATGAGTGCTACTGACAGATCACTTTCTTTTAGTGATATATTGATTGTATTGTGATGTAATTTTTGTTTGTTTTTGTTTTTAAGGGTTTTACGGCACTTGCGACACATTTAGGTCATTTCAGCACCAGTAAAAAGGAAGAAAATGGGAGTCACACGAACAAAAGTAAGATATAGGGGAATGGCTCAAATAAGGAACAGATGTAGATTCCATGTGTACATTATCAAAGTTATTGGTTTGAGATCACCTAAAAGTCTCATCCCGACACAAGCACAGGATCCTACTTAAGAGGAGTACACACAAATGTTTACTATTACTAACCATCCATATTCAAAACAAAAATTACACTCCAGCATGGTTTCCCCGAACACACGGTTCTCCTCAAACTCATTCAAATTTTTCAAATTGTTTTCCTTAGTGTTCTTTGTTATCATTCCATTCCTTCCACAAAAAAATTTTTACCTTGAAATAATTTCACACAGCCAATGTAAAAAATGAATTAACAGATTTTTATGTTGAAATTGCGACCAGTGATTTCGACCACTAATGACTCACTGTGATATTGACAGTTACTTATGTGTGCATCTAAGTGCACTGCATGTGTGCATGCAGTATAATATACTCACAGCGACTCACACACTCCATCGCCATTTCTCATAAAAGACACCTCTCGGCTTATTCTTATCACTTTATCATTAGTACAATTTCAATGCCACACGCCATGATGTGCTAATGGTTGGCTTCAGCAGTAAATGAATGTTCTTATACAGCAATCTCTTTCCCCGTACACACCCTTATAAAATATCAATAAAACAAATAATAATAAAGTACCTTTATTCACCATCCTCATGCGAAAATTTGTCTTAAGGTTTATTCAAAGGGAAGACTAGAATAATCCAGGCATCAGCCGCAAATTGAGCTAGGGAGAGGTAACTTGCTGATGGCCACATAACACAGATATTCGAACTAGTTATCTTTCGGGTACAATGCAAAGTCCATACGCTGAGCCACAAGGACTCGCAGAGCCAGGACAAACCAAGTTATCTCATTCCAAGACTAGGACTCACTTCTGCCCACCATGTAATTTTTATGGAAGAGCCAGGCTACACTACACCATTAGCACTATGCCTCCTTTCTTCAAAGATTCAAAGTATGTGAATTAAGAAGTTGTCAAAAGGTTTTAATAACCATACAAAAGGTCATATTAAAAAAAAAAACTGGAAACCATTTTTATTTTGATATTTTTACATGTTTTAATTTCAATTCATGTTCTGTAGTCATAGGTCAGATGGAAATGGTAAGGGCAATAATGTATTAACACAAACACACATAGACGCCTTGACACATAAACACACACAAAAAGTATTAGAGCAGCAACATCTCTACAGTCTTTTTAGTTCTAAAGATATCAAATACTAGTTGTTATGCCATGTGTACAAGTGGATAGTTTTTATTATAGATACAGTATCATAGAGGATGCGACATTTGAGCCTAAGCCTTTATTCATAATATATAAACGGCGGCAACATTTAACATGTGTGACAAGATACGACACTTGTGAGGTGCTATTACAATTTTTTTTCTTCTGTTACTGGCCAGATACTCAATTTACATCTCAGTGCAAAGTGCAAGAGTTTTGTGAGTTAAGAGGACCCTTTTCCAAGGACTCAACTTTGTGCTGCCACTCAAACTTGTGGGACTCAAACCAGGGACCTACTGATCTGAAGGGGAGTTTCGTACCACAAGTGGACAAATCTGATAAACTTCACTATAATTTACTGGTACTAACTGGTAGTTACAAAAATACGAAATTATTGATGCAACAATCCAAGTGGCCAGATTGCACTGCAAGGCTATCCTACTAACACCAGGCTCAGAAAAGTGAGTGGAGCAGGCACTTATGTTGGTAACAACAAGAGATGAAGTAAGTAGAAAAGTGCCAGAAGACAATAGAGAATAAAAACTTTTCGTGGCAGTGATGGGGTTTGAACCTGCGACCTTATTGGTACGACAACTCCGCCTGGCCGGTGAGAGCGTGACTACCGTATGAGCTATCCACGAACACAATTAAAATTCATATCTAACTCAGGTCATTCAATACTAGAGCCCTCTCTCATCAGCTACTGGAGATCGCGGTTCCAACACACACAACCACAGCGAAGTTAGTTGGCCAGCAGTTAAGCTTAATAGCCAATATTCTCAACACAAACATATAACATAGAAACAATTGAGACATTGAGTATGCCTCAGTATATGGGTTTTTTATGTGTGTTGGAACAGCAATCTCCAAAAAAAATTCACCCCATATACCGGAGCATACGGTAGCTCATACGGTAGAGTCCCGCTCTCACTGGCCAGGCAGAGCTGTCATACCAATAAGGTCGTGGGTTCAAACCCCATCACCGCCGCGAAAAATTTGTATTCTCTATTATTTTCTGGCTCGTAACACCAGGCTCGCACCCCACTCGTCTAGGCAGTTTCAGCTAATTAAAAGAAAACAGACCTGTGTTTGGTTATAATGATATATGATATTTCCCCCCAAAAAGTCACCATTATTGTGCAGAATAAAAAGTCAGTTTAAATAGCTATAACTGTTTAAGTTTTAAATTTTCACAAATTCTCACATCTACACACAAATACTGTGCATATACTCACACTCACATCTCATAACCATTGTATACATTGATATCTCAAGTTTACATATTGATACAGATAGATAGAAATGTAGAAAAAACAGTGGCCATTGTACCGTAAAAACCAGTTTAACCAAAATAAAAGGGTCCAACTTCTCTATTTTGGGTCAGACATATTTTTGAGGCAAAGTTTAAAAAAGAGAACATAAGGCATATAGCATAATATCCTCATGAGTAAGAAAGGCGGTTGTTTTTCCTACATTGGATGACCAGTGTTACAAATCGAAAATTACTTAACATTGAATTATTCTGGCTAATGTTATATCTTTTTCATCAACACAAATTAATATCCTTGAGTAGTTCAACAAATCAGTTTATGATGTCATGGACAATTTCTGATATTTTCAATTTGTGACCATGGAAAAAAAAAGTAAACTTAAAGCAATTCTGTTTAGTTTAGTGGTGGCCTAAAGTTAAAATTAAAAGGCAGCATCACTAATGAAAACTTGACGACATGGGGCTGGATCTTTTATATAGTTCAATATCCACTAAATCCATCTCTCTGCGGGTTTGATTTTTGGGTGACAAAATGGAGTTTCAGAGATGGTCAACACGATTCGTAATAAAGTAAGCAGTCACTAGCATTATTCTAAATATCATGTTCCAGTTGATGCTAGTCGTTTAGGTAAAATCCTCTCATCTGCCTCCTAGATCACTCAACATACAACTTACCAACATTCAAATCTATGTTTTGCTTTTGTTTTTAAGGGTTTTACAGCACTTGCAACACATAAGGTTATATCAGCGCCAGAAAAAGGAAGAAAATGGGATAGTAAAAAGTTCTAAAATTACAATTAAAGCATCCAAGAAAAGGTAAGACAAAGGTGAATTGGTGCAAATAAGGAACAGGTGTAGATTCCAAGAGCAAACTATCAAAGTACTTAGTTTGAGATCACTTAAAGTCTCATCCAAGCACAAGCACAGGTATCCACTAAGAAGAGGAATACACTCAAATGTTTTACAAATCGTATATATAATATAAAGAAAACACAATACAATGCATAACAGAGATGATTTACAAGGAAAAAAATATCATCTCCCAAAACTAACTATACATTTGACTGTTTCCCTCTCAGCTAGAGTATCCAGCCAGGGCCAGGACAAAACCAAGTAATCTCATTCCAAGACAAAGACAGAGTGAGTTGGAAGACAGATATAAGGGGATAGAAGACACAGTAAGTGCCTCCCTGTCCACTATGGGAGGCCAGGAACCCCACCCAGGATTCAAATATATGTGTGACATTAAATATCTAAAGTCGTTAGAAGGAATTTAGTGGGGACTAATCATTCAACTAGCGATCTGAAAGCAATAACAAGGAGCCAAGTGACATCAGCTTCATTCATTCTACTTCTATGACCAAATATAAATCCTCACCGATAAAGTTGATCCAATTGATGTATCTTGTACGAGAATTTAACATTGGGAAGGCCAAAGCATTGATAACAGAAAAGTACTAAAAAGGAAATAACTGGTACCGGCGCTTGCAACACATTTAGGTCATATCAGCACCAGTAAATGGGAATGGCAGTTTTTTGTATCGCCTGCAGCCCCAAAAAATCGCAAAATATCACTGATTTGCATTGGGGCTGAAAATCTGTAATTTTTTCTAATTAATGCAAATTTTCAAGATTTTGCAAAAGCAAAAACAGCAAAAAAAAACAAACAAAAACAACTAATAGTAATAATAAAAAAGAAAAAAAAGATGAATTTTTTTTTCTTTTCATTTGATAGCTCGTGTAGAACGTGAACGATAATTAATCAAGAATTTTTAATTTTTTTTACTATCCCATTTTCTTCCTTTTTACTGGCGCTGATATGACTTTACATTTGTTGCAAGCGCTGTGAAACCCTTAAAAACAAATACCTTTCTCTTTCATTAACTAATTATGGGTTTTTAGGAAAATTAATTGTAATTTTTTTGCAAATTTTGCTGTCTTTACCTTGCAAAATTTAGGAATTTAAATTTGGGGGTTTTTTTTTTTTTGGCAAAAAACTGCCATGTCAGAGTAAAAAGGGATGAAAATTGGATAGTAAAAACATTCTAGATGTACAAATAAATGGACTTGAGGAAAAAGTTAGACAAAGGGGAATGGTACATATAGGGAACAGATGTAGATTCCAAGAGCACACTATCAGTGTACTTTGAGATTACCTAAAATGTTTCACCCAGACACCAGCACAAGATCCCACTAGGAGGAATACACTCAAATGTTGACAAATCATGTGTTAAAAATAACAGTACATCACTGAGAGATGATTTACAAATATCATCTCCCAAAACAATAACTATACATTCACGCTGTTTCCCTCCCAGACAATGACTCCGGCCAGGGTCAGGACAAAACTTCGTTATCTCATTCCAAGACAAAGACAGAAAGCAATTGGGAAACAGATACAGGGGAAAGAAGACATAGCAAGTACCTCTCTGCCCACTATGGGAGGTCGGGAACCCAACCCAGACATAGACAGAAATTAACTTAGAAAACATCATAAAGAAGAAACAGCAAGTGATCCCCTGCCCACTATGATAGCTCAAAAGATCTCACCCAGCATCTTTGGTTTAACTGGTTTTAATTGTAGTTTATGGCTATATCACTCAAAGCAACAAACTTCCAAAAATAAAGTTGCTATCACCACACACTTCACACACAATAAGATCGACTATAAATTTTATAATCAGTAAAATAGACCAAGTATTCCCACCACCAAATGCTGGAATAATTCAATCACTAGATCATGATGATGATGATGACAATGGTGATGATAGAAATAAATGTAATCATGCAATCTGAGAGACAATTATTGGCACATGTAATTAAAGCGAGTTGTTGTTGTATTGTAGTCAAATAACACAGCAAAGCACCTTGAACAACACAATTCTTTTTATGGAAGAGGTAATGGATGATACCAAGGGGAAAGGGAGGGGGAGGGGGGGGGGTGAATGTGGATGATGATAATAAATAATTATAATAAGGTTGATAATAATAACGAAGAATGATAATAATGATGATGATGATAATAATAATAATAATAATAATTACATTAACAAAAATCAAATTTATAAAAATCATACCGACAACAGAAAACGATTCGTGTATATTGTACATTATTATTATCTTCAGTCATATTAGTTATAAGTTAACAGTCTAAAAGTTTAAAGGTCATACAAACACCTATGGAAAAAAAAGCCACATTTGTGACAACTGGCTCAACCTGATGTTATGACAAGAAAAACCATATAATGGCAAT
Organism: Berghia stephanieae; assembly: GCF_034508935.2. Classification (NCBI taxonomy): domain Eukaryota; kingdom Metazoa; phylum Mollusca; class Gastropoda; order Nudibranchia; family Aeolidiidae; genus Berghia; species Berghia stephanieae. The sequence continues at coordinate 32,784,814 of NC_088368.1, read as the reverse complement.
TGAATCATGTATAAATGATAACATTTTATTATTGCAGTTAATAAACACAACAAAAAAAAGAGTGGTAAATAAATAAATAAATATATATATATATATAATATATATATATATATATATATATATATATATATATATATATATATATATATATATATATATATATACATTATACAAATTTTGTAACTCATTATGACTTGAAGTAAACATTATCGTTGATGTCTAGTTCAACTCAACATTTGAGTTGGAAGCAACATTATAAATTGAGTTGAGTGAGGCATAATACTAATTATACCCTCTTACAAGATCCCAAACGTTGTTCTTGTTATTTAGGGTTTTAATAGCACTTTTGGCACTTCCAGGCCATTTCAGCACTAGTAAAAAGGAGATAGTGAACGTCAATGCGTTGAGATCAAGTTATTGAGTGCCTAATTTTTAAAAAATAAACAAAGGGGAAGAACTCAATAGATATCAGACATATATAGAATCAAGAACAATGCATCCCTGTAGCTAGTCTGTTTTAAGGGTTTTACGGTGCTTGCAACACATTTGGGTCATATCAGCGCCAGTAAAAAAGAAATAAAATTGGATAGTAAAAAGATTCTAGAATTACATACTAGGACTTGAGGAAAAAGTAAGACAAAGGGGAATTGGTTCAAATAGGAAACAGATGTAGATTCCAAGAGCACAACATCATCAATGTACTTAGTTTGAGATCACTTAAAAGTCTCACCCAGACACCAGCACAAGTCCCCACTAAGAGGAATACAATCAAATGCTTACATTATACAATCAAAATAACAATACGTTACAGAGAGATGATTTACAAGGGAAAAAATATCATCTCCCAAAATAATATCTAATAATAACTATGCATTTGACTGTTTCCCTCCCAGCCAAGCACCAAAGCCAGGGCCAAGGCAAAACTTAGTAATCTCATTCCAAGACAAAGACAGAGAGAAAATTGGAAAACAGATATAGGGGGATAGAAGACACAGTAAGTGCCACCCTGCCCACTATGGGAGGCCAGGAACCCCACCCAGTGTAGCTAGTCTAAAATCACCACAAGTCCCGCACTGACACTGACAAATGATTTTCGCCAGAAAGATTTGCACTCATATACAGTAGATGGCTACATTATAAGCATTTTATTAAAAAATTAATATTATTAATACATAATGGAGAGAGAATTTGCAAGGGGAAAAAATACCACCTGTCAAAACAAGATAAATCAGATCTATTTAGCAATCCAGAACTGGCCCAAATCCCCTCATTCCAAGGGGCATTGCACTCACCAGCCTTCCCCAATAATCTTGCACAGATGCCAGGATGCCAATAGAAACACAATGGGAGATTGAGCTTTTATATAGCACAATATCCACTAAATGTGCTCAAAGCGCTTTACAAGAGTTCCTGGCCAACAGCAAGGCAGGACAGGACATGATGCCCGTGAAGCGATATTACAATTTGTTTTTGAACAGAGACAACGCTGTTAACGACCAGGTACTCATTTTACACCCGAGTGCGGTGAGATAATGTGAGTAAAGAGCCTTTTCCAAGGACTCAACTATGCGCAGAGCAAGGCTCGAACCCAGGACCTTCCGATCCGAAAGCGAGTGTCATACCACAAGACCACATAGCCACACAATGATGGTATTGTTTTATTCAGAGGTTTTACTGTGCTTGTGAAGGTCATTTAGTAAAATGGAAGCTGACGGAAAATGTAAAAGACCAAAGTTCTGAACTAAAAAGCACAAAAGCATGTTTGTGGTACTGCACTGTGCCTGTCGCCTGAGTAATCTCAGACTTTTTCCCCTTGGGATGAAATGGTGGAATTGATTAATTTAAAAAGCAGAACTAATTCAAATAGAGAAGAGAAGTAGATTCCGAGAGCAAGTTATTTCATCTAACTTGATAAAACCCTAAAGTTCCACACAGATAAGAATCCTGAAACAGATGCTTAAAAATACATCCATTATTATTGCAAAAAGATGATTTACAAGAGAGGGAAAAATCCCTCCAAGCAAAAACAAGCTCATACCACAGTGGAAGCCAGGGACATCCATCCTTCATTTAACAATTTGATGTCAACTGAACTGTATACAGTCCCACCTCTCTAATCCCAAAATCCACAATCCGGATGTTTCCATTATCCAGACAGGTTGCACGGGGACAGATTTTTTAAAAATTTGTCCACTTTTGGTGATTGATTACACTATCCGGATGTCTCTGTAATCCGGACAACATGCTGGGAGTGGAGGTATTCGGATTGGAGTAACTTGACTGTATTATTTATATATACATATATATATATATATATATGTGAGTGTTGGTGGGTACTTGTACTTGTAGATACTAGAGTGCTCAATAATATTAATTACAACCTTAACACCCGTCCATCCTGGTGACAAAATCACATTGTATATCACAAGCTATAATGGTTTGGTAACTCATGGTTGACATTCATTTTGAATTTCTTCTTCTTCTACTACTCAACTGATGACACGTGTGACAAACATAATGGTATCAAGTAATTATAAATACAAGTCATGGAATGCAATGACATTTCAGATTCATCCTTCATCACACTATACAAGTCAAAAGACCTTACATGCCAACAACAGCACAACCATTTTAAATACTACTATTATCGTCTGTTTTTTAAAAGGGTTTTACAGTGCATGCACTATTTTTGGGTTATTTAAACACCGGTAAAAAAAATAAGATAACAAAATACGCATACTTTAACAATTTTAGATACTGAAGTAGAGTCTAAATGTGCTTTGAGAGAAAAAAAAACAAGAGGATCAGCAGAGAGGTTTTTCAATTGATACCAATCTAACCCCTAGACAAAGTTGGTATAAAATTTTGATTTATAAAAAATTATGACTTTTCTTCAATTTTTTTTATGAATTAGTCAATGAAAAAAAGTAGTAAATTTCTCTATCAAATTAATCTAACTCAAATGTGGGCTAAGACAATTGGTTGTTACCTTTTGAGAGAACGTTGCTCTGAGGTAAACGTTTCTAGTTCAATTATGGTACAGAAGTAGAAATAAAAGTAATCCAGCCTGTCTCTGACATGAGATCTCTATCAAATCCTATCCAAGGCACAGATACTTCAACACCCCACAAAAGTGATACTACTAATACCATACCTGCCAACCCTTCCACTTTTGGCGGAATCATTCCGATTTTCTCTGTTCCTTTCCGCTATTCCGCCATTGTCTCTAAAATTCCGATTTTCAAAAAATGATGATAATGGTAAGATGTAAAAAATATGGAGGGGGGGGGGGGGGGGGGCAGAGAGAGAGAGAGAAAGAGAGGTGATTTTTTTTTTAATTATTGCCAAAAGGAGCTAAGTTGGAATATCAATCAACCCCATTCCATTACCTAATAATATGTGATATGAAGTTTTGCCAGCTGTGCCGGAATCCTGTCTTTATGTCTTTGGGGGAAAGGTTGATGGGAATTTTGATACGGAATTATCCATTGGTGACAAATTCCTATTTTTTGTCCCAAATTCCTATTTTCCGACGTTCTGATTCCGGTTTTGGAATATGAAGGGTTGGCAGGTCTGCTAATACTGATAAGCCAACCTGCCAGCTACATATATTTTATTAATTAGCATATATGAGGTTGTGCTGTGTGGGTACTTTTGTAACATTTGAGACAAAAAGCCATTAATATTCATTTATTTTGAAAACCTGTGGACAATTTCTGTTTTCATGTCGGTCTCTGCGATGATTAATGAAAAATAATTCAAAATTCTGATGGTCTATCACAAACAGAATAGCTAAAATGGCCTCTCAAGGAGTTGAAAAAATGTGGACAAACTTATTCCTTTATCCCATCTATTTAACACTTTATATAGCTATAATTGCTATACTAATGGCCCTGTCCTTTTTACTGTATATATGCAGCCCCTTTCTAGTGTGATATCCAGATTCAATCTGAGTTATCACTTTTATGCAGATGATACGCAAATTTTTGATTCAGCACCTCTTAGTAATTTACAGTTCTTAATACAACGAATTACGAGCTGTTTTAATGAGATTAAATCTTGGATGTACCACAATAAGTTAAAATTAAATGAAAGTAAAACTGAGATTTTAATGTGTGGAAGGCCGAGTATCCTTAAACAGGCAAATAAATCACCTATTACTCTCGGAAATAGCACAATAGAATTTTCAAATAAAGCAAAAAACCTTGGCGTCATCATTGATAAAGATCTTTCCATGACAAGCCATGTGAATAACACCATACAATCTATGTACATAGAAATGAAAAAAATAAGCAAAATTCGTAATTTAATACCGAAGCATATAACAGAACTTTTAATTAATTCCCTGGTTTTATCTAAATTGGACGATTGTAACTCCCTTTGGGCGAATTTAGCTAAAGACAAAATTAGCAAACTTCAGGTTGCTCAAAATAACGCAGCCAGGCTCATTGTATGCAATAACAAAAAATACCCGTCAGCAACTCTTCTTCTCCGTGAGTTACATTGGCTTCCTGTAAAAAAAAGAGTTGCCTATAAGATTTGTACTGTTGTCTACAAATCCCTGAGCACGAACAGTCCCTCCTATATTAAAGACCTTCTAAACATATATATGTCCCCAATAGAAACTTGAAGTCAAGCAATGACCAATCAATCCTTGTCAAACCTAAGCCATTGCGTAAAATAGGTGAACAGTCTTTTCAATTTTCGGCCCCCCATTTTTGGAACTCTCTCCCATCACACGTGAGATGCTCGGATTCGTTGACAACGTTCAAATCTCGCTTAAAGTTTTATCTTTTTACGTCATAATGTTGCAATATTATTTTCATATTTTGTTGCTGTTAAATTGAATTCGTATCACGTTTCCTTCACACTTGTCTCACTGTAATATGTTTTGTTTTATATTACTGTAAAGCGCTTAGAGCCTGTGACAACGGGGTAAAGCGCTATATAAATGCCATTTATTATTATTATTAATGGTGGCAAACATTCAATTTTTGGGTTACTTTTTTTGTTTTTCATCTAAGAGAAATTGTGGAAGACTGAATAATTCCTCAGCTTTTCAAAATAATTTAAAATTGATATCTTTTGTGACGAATGTTACGAAAAATGACATTTAGGCACAGTCTCATATACAGATCATATGGGGAACAAATCTGGCCAAATTCGAATTTTTTCATCCAGATATTTGAATTTTATACCGAAATTTTGGAGAAAAAGTGAGAAAGAAAAATATTGTATTTTAAGTCAGAACTGGACTAAGCTTGACTACACCATATCAATTCTAATGCATTTTAAAGTGTTAATTCATTGGAATTAGAGCAATTCTCATGCACTTTAAGTTGTTACACTATTCCCTCTCAAATTCAGTTAATTTCATTCCGACCAAATATTTGTTTTATTTGAAACATCAAATAATTTTGAATTTAACCTGGGATTTTTTTGACATGTTAAGAAACATCTTTATTCACTGATACCTGAAGTAAATAAAATCCTAGCCGATACACACATTTTTTTTTAAAAGTACATTTTTTAAAAATGGTACAGCAGAATAAACTTTAGATGAAAAGATGAAAAATTTATTATTGCTTTTTAGAAGTTGCAACACTTTTGGGTCATTTCAACACATGTGAAAAGGAAGTTGATGGATCGTAGTTTGCCTGTGTTTACAAACATCAAAAAGAAAAAGTGCAAATAAAGAAAACTGTATTGTTTGTTTTTAGGGGTTTTACTGCGCTTGAGACACTGTTATTTCAAGGACATTTCAGCGCCAGTAAAAAGGAAGATGATGATAAAGGAAATTTGTAGATATGAAGATGAAAGCACTGAAGAAAAAGGAAGACAAAGTTAGCTGGTTTAAATTTTAAATAGGGATTAGAATATTCCATATCAATCCACCAACGTGTCAATTTTGCAATAAACCTATAAGTCTAATCCAGACACAAACAAAGGATCCGGCTATGAAGGATGATACTCGCAAATGTTTACAAAGTACAATATACAGTATTCAAACCTAACAACGATAACAGAACATAATAGTAACAGAGAGTGATTTACAAGGAAAGAAATATCATGTTAAAAAATTTTAAAAAAAAAAGCTTTTATACAGAACAATATCCACTAAATCATTTAGTAGATGTGCTCAAAGCGTTTTACAAAGGGTCCCTGACCAACAGCAACACTTAACATGTAGGATGAGACATGACGCCTGTTAGGTGATATTACAATTTTTTTCCAACAGAGACAACACTGTTACTTTTAACGACCAGGTACTCATTAACACCTGAGTACAGTTAGAGAATGTGAGTAAAGAGCCTTTTCCAAAGACTCAACTATGTGGCGAGCAAGGCTCGAACCCAGGACCATCCGATCCAAAAGTGAGTGTCATGCCACTAGACCACATAGTCGCAAAAATAGGTACTATACATTTGACTGACTCCCTCCCAGGATGAAGACATAAAAAAAACAATCTCCATCCAGAACAATGACAAAGAGCAACATGGAAAGACAAAACAGATATGGGATATAGAAGACACAGCTAGTGACTTCCTTCCCGCCATGTGCGGCCATGTGGTCTTGTGGTATGACACTCGCTTTCGGATCGGAAGGTCCTGGGTTCGAGCCTCGCGCTCAGCGCATGGTTGAGTCCTTGGAAAAGGCTCTTTACTCACATTCTCTCACTGTACTCAGGTGTAAAATGAGTACCTGGCCGTTAACAGCATTGTCTTTGTCCGAAAAATTGTAATATCGCCTAACAGGCGGCATGTCCCGTCCTACATGTTAAACGTTGCTGTTGACCAGGGACCCCTTGTAAAGCGGATATTGCGCTATATAAAGCTCAATTATTTATTTTTTTTATGGAAGACAGAAGACTGATTCAAATGGGAGAGAATTAAATGCTGAGAGCAATCTATCCTTGGAATTTAGTCTGAGACTTCTTCAAATTCATACAGCCACAGGTATGGGATCACCGCCAAGAGGAGTATATAATTATAAACACATATTACTTTAGAAAACATTTCTTTGCTTGAGTTTTGTTTTTCTTTCATGTATTACTGTTAATAGAGTTTTAAATAAGGAATATGTATCTATATCTAATAGCTATGGTAATTGTTCACTGACATATATATTCTTATCTATTTTTGTAGAGCACGTAGAGCTCATATTGCAAGAGATGTTAGCACTATATAAGTGTACAGTATTATTATTATTATGATTATATACATCCTATTTCCATAGTATTTTTATCTTATTGTGTAAATTATAACACGTCTGTACAAAAAAATTCCTTTTTGGGATGCAATAAAGTATTATAATTATTATTATATTATTATTATTATTATTATTATTATTATTATTATTATTATTATTATTATTATTATTATTAGTATTATCATTATTATTATTATCATCATCATCATTATAATCAAATACTAACTCCAGGGATAGAAAAGACAGTACAAATACCCTCCCCATTTCACAAGGAGGTTCAGGGTTCACATCCTGAAAATGATATTTGTTAAGGAATAAATTACATAATTAAATTATCAATTACAACCATCAAATACAGTCGTAGGGGAATTCTTTAAAAGCTTTGGGGAATGATTCGCAACAATGCAAGTCACTGTCACGAAAGAAACAATTCATTTCTTCACCACAAAATAAACAATTCAGTTTCGTGCTAAAAACAATTCATTTCATTGTTGCAATAAATAAACGATTAATTTCATTGTGATTCTGAAGATAATTCATCACAGCTCAACAAATCTTTTTAAGGTCGCAAATAAACCTTTTCACAATCATAAAAGGATACAATTCATGGTTCAAATATAAACATTTCATTTCACTATTTAATAAGATCACAAGACATAATGCATTAAAACATGGTCAACAAGATCAAAACAAGGTGACATAATAAGATTGATTTATGGACCACAAACCACATTAAAGTAACATATACAATAAATTAATACAATGACCGTGAGACTACATTTAGGTGACATGTGAACCACGAGATCACATGAGGGTGACATAAACAACGGATTCATTTGTGGACAACGACCACAATAATGCGGTATAGAGAATGAATTAATGTGTGGACCACAAGGTCAAATCAAGGTGACATAAACAATGAATCGACATGGTGACCCCAAGATCAAACCAAGAAGTCGTAAAATATGGATTGACATGTGGACCACAAAGTCACATTAAGATGATATAATCAATGGACTGATGAGGACCACCAGACCACATTTAGGTGAACATGGATTCTTAGTTCTAAACAAGATATGGGTGAAAAAAAGCATTCAAAATGACAATGTAAACAATCAACAAGATTCAAGCATTAAATCCAAGACAAACGCAAGATTACAAATATCCGAATACAATCGAAAATGGCTAGAGACAAAGAACGTCACGATGTAATGACTATATAAGATCAAGGTGATGTCCATCCAACCACCCGCTAAACAATGGATTGACATGTGAACTACAAGATCAAATCAAAGTGACATAAACAATGAATTGACACGTGGACTAAAAGATCAAATCAAGGTGACATAAACAATGAATTGACACGTGGACTAAAAGATCAAATCAAGGTGACATAAACAATGGAATTGACACGTGGACTAAAAGATCAAATCAAGGCGACATAAACAATGGATTGACACGTGGACTAAAAGATCAAATCAAGGCGACATAATCAATGGAATTGACGAGTGTGTATGAAAGGTACAAGACAAAGAAAGAAAGAAAAATACAAGAAAAAAAAAACATCTAAAAAAATCAGTCGACCTCGACTGGGGATCGGGAGCCTCTGTGGTGTAATGGTAGCACATCTGACCAGTAATCAGAAGGTCTGAGGTTCGATCCCCAGTCATGGTCGACTGATTTTTTGGGATGTTTTTTTTTTTCTTGTATTTTTCTTTCTTGCTTTGTCTGGCACCTTTCATACACACTTTATCTTTAATGGAATTGACATGTGAACAACAAGATCAAATCAAGGTGACATAAACAATGGATTGACATGGTGACCACAAGACCAAATCAAGAAGTCGTAAAAGATGGGTTGGCATGTGGACCACAAAGCCACATTCATTAAGGTGACATAAACAATGGACTGACGTGTGAACCAAAATATCATATCTAGGCAACATAAACAAAGGATTGACATGAGGACCAGACGGTAACATCCAGTTGGCATAAACAATGGACTGACTTGTGGGCCATTAGACCACGTTGAAATGACATATACAATAGATTGACAGATAGACCACAATATTAAATCAAGAAAACATATGGACTTTAAGATCACATCACAAAGACAATTTTCTGGACTAGATCATTTGAATGGATAGTTTCCTCAGTTTTTACTGCTATCTTTTCACCAGCGCAAAGACTGAGAACTTCAACCATTCTTTAACCATTAAAATTAAATAATTTAAAAAAAGTTTTTAAAAATCAAGATGACAATGACAACACATTGTTATCACAGGTCTACATTTCATTATCAAAAACCTTGATTTAGACACAACATAAAGTAATTTGATTTTAGTGCTTGACCATAAGGCAAATGAAAAATTAAGCATACAAGGGATTCCAGATAAAGCCAACACTACCAGACCAGAAAGATTGGTTGACTTTATCCATTGTCAATGGAACACTCTTGGATGAAGAACAGAATAATTAGGGACCAACAAGACGTGGTAATTTTGAGCAGAAGTTACCTTTAAGAGTGTTGACTTTAGATTCCATTGTAGATGATTTACTTTGTCAACCATCGGTTTTATTTTAGTATTTAAATGACATTTGCAGCAATTTTAAGCCATTCCAGCTGCCAAGAAAAGGAAAAAGTAGCACTTTAGTTTAGAGCCAAATGACCCATGGAACTGAAATTAATCAGTGATGATACTCACAAAAAGTCAAAAAGGAGGAAAAGTCTCGGAAAAACGGAAAACTCACCTAGAACATTCTTGCACCACAGGAAAGTGAGAACTAAATTGTACACATTTAAATTAAATATTTAAAAAGTTTCAAATCAGATGAAAGGACGAACAATTTTATCAGTTCATCATATACCTTGATTTAAAAAAAGTATTATTTATTTAAAGATAATTAATAAGGGTTAAAAACAAATACAACAGAGAGTGAAATGCAATGGAACATATCCGAGAGATCGTAAAAGGATCAAGAGGAGGAAAACCGATGGAAAGGATGAAGTCAACCATCGAGTATTTCGCGCGATCCTGCGGAAAAGAGATTATCCATACCACTGAATTAATCCTGGTTTCCATTGTGTTAAAAGGATAATAGGAATTGCTTGCTATACTTAAGATAGGTAAGTAAGTACCTTCCAACAGATCTAAGAGGCCTTAGCTTTCCAATCAATGCTGGGTGGCAGGAAGGGAATCAAGTCCCCTTGCTTGTGTAATGAGCTCCACTCTATTCAGATGATTTCCCAAGGACAAACACTAGAGTTTCTCATGACCACTGTCACTCATCTGGTCACTAACCACGCTAAAGATTGTTCAACTTTTGTGACCAGACAAGACACCAAACTACTGAGCCATTGAGTCAAAACAGAGAAGACTATAATTAAAACCATAATTTAAAAAATATTTTTAAAATATTAAAAAATTCAAGGGTTTATGGCGCTTGGGGCACTTTTAGATCATTTCAGTGCCTGTAAAAGGAAGATATTAGAAAAGTAAAATGATTTAAATCAAGCTTCTAAGTACCGAAGATAAAGGTAAGACTAAGGAGATAAATTCATCTAAGATTAGAAGTAGATCAATGGCAATCATTCCCTTGTAGTTAGTCTGAATGTCGCAAGATATACACCAAAAGGGATTCATTCAAATGGCTATATGAGATCTTAAATCAAAGAACATAATAATGACATAGTAATGGAGATATTATTTAGAAGACAAAAAAAAAAAAAAGAAATTATCTTTCAATAAAATTAAATCCCATTCCACGACAAAAACACAAAGAGCTACGGAAAGGTCAAATGATAAAGAGAGTGAGAAAAGTCAAAGCAAATCTGCGGACCAATGAGGGATCCGTGTGGCACAGAGCAGCCAACATTGCCCCTCCCTGAGGGGATTTCTACCAACTACCGATCATGACATTAAATCAGAATTAATTAAGGTGGTGGCTCATTACAGAAAATCTGGTTGACTAATCATAAAAATCAACTAATTTGTTTTTAAGGGTTTTACTGCGCTTGCAACACATGGAGGTATTTCAGCACCAGTAAAGACGAAGAAATTGAGATAGTAAAAAATAATGTCTAGATTACCAATTATAAGCATACGAGAAAAAGTAAGACAAAGAGGATAGTTCAAATAGGGAACAGTTGTAGAGCACACTATCAGTGTACTAAGTTTGAGAACCCTTAAAGTTTCATCCAGACACCATCACAGATCCCTAATTAAAGGAATACAGTTTTGTTTGTTTTGTTTGTTTGTTGCTTTAGGTCTCTTCCAACACAAATGAGGTTATATGAGAGACCGCTGAAACAAAAAAACAAGCAATCTAACAAAAATAGTACAAATGTAAATCAAAATCATAACCTAAAGATATCATAAGCTAAATTATAAATAACCAAGAACAAACAGGCAGAAGATTTACAGACAAAAAAAAAATCCCCTGTCAAAAATACAATCACAAACCAAAGAAGCAGAATAGGCTAGTAAAGAGAAGAAGAAACGACATCACTATCGGATCGTACACCCATGCGAACATCATAGGTATATGATTCAAGGGTGATGCTCCCATCCAACCACCCGCAAAGGAATACAGTCAAATGTTTACAAATCATGATATTCAAAACAAAAATATGACGGTACATAATAGAGAGATGAATAAAAATAGATACAATGAAAAAAAAGTATCTCCCAAAAATATAACTAAACATTCAACTGTTTCCCTCCCAGCTTAGGATTCTGGTCAGAAACAGGATAAAACCAAGTAATTTCATTTTAAGACAAAGACAGAGAGCAAGTTGGAAAGAAGATATTGGAAGAAAGAAGAGTGCCTCCCTGCCGACCATGGGAAGACAAAAGACCCTACCCAGAAATCAACCAATTGAATGAGAATAATAGTATAATATTTAAATAGATAGTCATTGAATATTACAACAGAGCAATATAGTCATTGAATGTTACAACTTCAAATCTTGAATATATCTCCACAGCAAAGCTTTAATATCTAGCACCAGCACGGAATGTTTGACTTGGTAAAGATGGGATGACGACGTCCACAGCTTCTGACAGCGCCATACCCGTCGCCACAGTGAACCCTTCAACGTCTTGGGGGCGTCAAATACCAGGTATTCCTGGATAATATCACAGATGTGAGCCACTGTGGGCCGTAAAAGTTGACCTGTACATGTCTGGGTCGAAATGTGACATTTGGCCTGACAGTGTTTGGAAAGGATGCAGTCATGGTCATGGTGGCAAGAACGATTGGACAGGGACCATTTAATCTGCTGACTAGACACCAGTTGTGTGTCATCTGTAATGAGAATCTCCCTGTGCTTGTCATGGGAAAGACTGGAACCACTAACATTGCACAAATGGAACCTGGAACATGAATACAGTGATATTTGTTTAAAATTAAATTCAAGAGACTTGGTTATCAGAACCAGTGATTATCTTTTTAGGTTAGGCATTAAGTTAGGTTTAAGTGCAGTAAGCCTGGACACATGATTTTCATTCACAGTTAACCTGATTAGTATATTATAACCAGATCCGTTACAGACAATAAACATTTAATTTGTTTATCTTTGCCAAAACAAAAAAATCTGTATCTCAAGCAAATAAAAAATCTGTTTCAGGATGTAGGATTTTCACCATTAAAAAAAAAATGCTTCATAATTGATGTAGTCATCCAGAGCTATAAGGCCCATGGAGCCAAAGTTTATCCATTTCCATAGCGTGAAACAGACAATGGCAATTGCTTGCTATCCTTTAGATAGGACACTAGTCTATCTCAAAGTACTTTCCACTAGATCTAACATACCCAACTACCCAATCATTGCTGGGTGGACAAGAGAGGGTCAGAAAAAAATCTCGACTACACCAGGGACTGATCTCAGTCCCTTTGCGTGTGAAGTGATTGCTCTACCAACTGAGTTATCAGGGCCCCCTAATTGATGTAGTATTGTTAAATTCAACAAACGGCAGCACCTGTAGTACCAGGAGAGGCTGACGTGAGATTCACCTGCAGAAGGATTTGCCTCACCCAAATCAGTCTGTTCAGCCACAGCAGCACTGCTATTCAACCATGGACTGACTTTGCCAGGAGCAAAAACTCTATTGCCTTACAATATAGACGGTTGCCAAGATAAGATTACCTTATTTGATCACATATCTAACTTTATTCTTTAAGCTTAGTTTTTTAAAAATACAAATCTGGGGAAAAAATTCATGATTCGTTTTAATCTGGGTTGGAGATAAATTTTAAAAAACCAATGTTAGGCCCAATAAACAAAACAGAAAAAAAAAACCCAAAAATAAAGAAGAAGAAGAGGAAGAAGAAGAAGAAGAAGAAGAAGAAGAAAAAGAAGAAGAAGAAGAAGAAGAAGAAGAAGAAGAAGAAGAAGAAGAAGAAGAAGAAGAAGAAGAAGAAGAAGAAGAAGAAAAAGAAAAAAAAAAAAGAATGACAGCTACTCTTTTGTTGAATAATAATTTACATATTTACAGATTAGTACTTTTGGGTTGTCTAGAGTTTTTGTTTAAGGATTTTACGGTGCTTGCAACACATTAAGGTCATATCAGCGCCAGTAAAAAGGAAGAAAATGGGATAGTCAAAAGTTCTAGAATTACAATTAAACCACAAAAGAAAAGGTAAGACAAAGGGGAATTGGTTCAAATAGGGAACAGGTGTAGATTCCAAGAGCACACTGTCAAAGTACTTCGTTTGAGATCACCTAAAAATCTCATTCAGACACAAGCACAGATCCCAACTAAGAGGAATACACTCAAATGTTTACCAATCCTATAATATAATATATAAACTAAACATAATACAATGCATAACAGAGAGGTGATTTACAAGGGAAAAAATATCATCTCCCATAACTATAACTATACATTCAACTATATCCCTCCCAGCTAAGGAACTCCTGCAAGGATCAGGACAAAACCAAGTAATCTCATTCCAAGGCAATGACAGGAAACAATTGAAAAGCAGGTACAGGGGGATAGAAGACACAGTAAGTACCTCCCTGCCCACTATGGGAGGTCGGAACCCCACCCAGTGTCTAGAGTTTGGTAATAAATCTCCAATTATCCCCACAACACAAATTTACCCACCTTGCTCCAAATGTCTCCACCAAATTCTCAGCAAACTCCAGTAGACTGAGCACAATCTTTGCCCTCTTGGTCCAGGTGGGCAAGGTAAGTCTGTATATCTTCGGATAAAGGAAGGAGAGAAACCACAACGCCTTGTTGTTGTACAAGTAGGGCACCGCTGCAGCTTGGTACCACACACTCAGGGACCCACAGCTTCCGTTCAGATTGCCCACAATTCCACTGGTCTAACAAGATAGATACATAATTATTTTTAAAAACCTAGACCTCATTTCATTGCCTACATGTTGTCGTACAATAACAAAACCCTTTAAGATTGGAATAGGGGTAAATTGAGACATACAGGGTGTTTTGTTTTTTTATTATTACCCAATAAAGAATTGAAATAAATAGCTAAATAAAATATAAACGTTAGAGCAACATTTTTTTTTGCATATTATTAAGAAATTATTCAAATTTTGTGTCATATCATTGTCAACTGTACACAAAATTGGGTAATGAATTATGATATTTAAAGCAAAACCAGGCAAAATGCTTTGTGTGATTGATATTAAACGCATAATTTACAAAACAAAAATGGGCAGACGATGTAGAAAAAGTGAAAGTTTGTGGCTACGTGATTTCAAATCACCCACAAAAGTAAGAAGACTGTACAAATAATAATAATAATAATAATAATAATAATAATAATAATAATAATAATAATAATAATAATAATAATAATAATAATAACAATAATAGCATTTCCATAACGCTTAATGCCAGGCCCTGAAACACAGATCATTTGCATAAAGCTTACACAGTGTATGTAAGACCCTGCAGGCACTCACACACTCTGCTCCCATACAATACTAAATTTTTGTTTGGTGTTCATTAAAATACAAAAACAAACACGATTACAGTATTCCAAGTTTTCTCATATTCATTGAGCGCCACTACTTCACATCAATGGTATGCATTTTCCACACAATATATCCTCTATCTACAGAGCCGTGATAGGGTAATCGGGCTGGAAGAAGAAAGTACTTTGTAACAGACTACAAACGATCTGTTCAAAGGGTAGTTAGCAATTGTTACAATTCGTCTGGTACCACAGAAATCAAATTAAGTTCTGGCTTCACATGCCTTATAGCTCTAAAATTCTAAATCGTGTCATTCCATGCCATAAATATATTGTCATCAATTCCACAATTAGTATTACCATCCAGATAAATGCCATAATCAGCAACCTTTTTTTTTCTTTTGGTGTTTTTTTTTTTTTCCAATGACTGCGATGTTACTAGTGTGCATCTGTGTGAGTGTGTCTATGTCAAGATTGTATTGCTATAAATGTGTAACCAAATGACAAATTGCCACTTTTTTAAGGACAATAAATATTTATTATTACTATTATTATCAGCATTGATGTTGACCTGCCAATTTTAATATATTTAAACTTCGTATATTTTAGGAGATAAAAATAATACGGGTACTCCCTACAGTTGACTTTATAGATCAATAATTTACCCTCACAATAATTTAATTATCACTCCAAAATCCTTAAAATTATGTACTCCACCATAAACTTTCATTTTCAACCAGTTTTAATGACTTTAACTGTTATTGAAGTTCTGAAATGGGAGTCGAAATTTCGTAATTTTACTATTATTCATAGTAGGAGGCAAGTCTGCATCAGTGTGATCATATGTACATTTCATCATCTCCATAGTCATCCTTTCATAATTAATGTGATCATATGTACATTTCATCATCTCCATAGTCATCCTTTCATAATTAATGTGATCATATGTACATTTCATCATCTCCATAGTCATCCTTTCATAATTAATGTGATCATATGTACATTTCATCATCTCCATAGTCATCCTTTCATAATTAATGTGATCATATGTACATTTCATCATCTCCATAGTCATCCTTTCATAATTAATGTGATCATATGTACATTTCATCATCTCCATAGTCATCCTTTCATAATTAATGTGATCATATGTACATTTCATCATCTCCATAGTCATCCTTTCATAATTAATGTGATCATATGTACATTTCATCATCTCCATAGTCATCCTTTCATAATTAATGTGATCATATGTACATTTCATCATCTCCATAGTCATCCTTTCATAATTAATGTGATCATATGTACATTTCATCATCTCCATAGTCATCCTTTCATAATTAATGTGATCATATGTAACTTTCATCATCTCCATAGTCATCCTTTCATAATTAATGTGATCATATGTACATTTCATCATCTCCATAGTCATCCTTTCATAATTATGTGATCATATGTACATTTCATCATCTCCATAGTCATCCTTTCATAATTAATGTGATCATATGTACATTTCATCATCTCCATAGTCATCCTTTCATAATTAATGTGATCATATGTACATTTCATCATCTCCATAGTCATCCTTTCATAATTAATGTGATCATATGTACATTTCATCATCTCCATAGTCATCCTTTCATAATTACAGTGAAATCCACATAAAGTCACCACTCTTAAAGTCAACACCTCTTGCTAGTCCTAGATTTTCTGTTCTTTATCTAAATGTGATCCATTAAATATATATTGAGCTTTAATATAGCGCAATATCCACTAAATGTGCTCAAAGCGCTTAACAAGGGGTCCCATACCAACAGTAATATGTAGAACAAAACATGACGCCTGTTAGGGGATATTACAATTTTTTCGGGCAGAGACAACGCTGTTAATGATCAGGTACTCATTTTACACCTGAGTACAGTGAGAGAATGTGAGTAAAGTCTTTTCCAAGGACTCATCTAAACACCGAGCGAGGCTCGAACCCAGGACCTTCCGATACGAAATACCACAAGACCACTTAGCCGCACATAGCCATTAATATTGGATAAAAGACAGTCTCTCTTTAGGTCCACCAATCTTTCTGATTTTGGCTTTATCAGGATTTCACTGTATATATTGATGCTTTTTATCAAATTTTCTTGTTGTAAATCATGTCCATGAAATACTATATTATATGATATTACATATTTTTTGTACCTTAAACATATATTTGTTTAAAAATGTTGGCTGGTGTATTAGTCTCCACAGGGTCTGTGCCTCGCCATAACTCAATCTGGCATTCCTGTTGAAATCAAAGTCGTCCAGGAGCTGATTGACCAAGGTGTCCATCTCTGGTGTGTAGTCCAACTGTCTGACCAGCACTGAAGTCACCATGGCCCTGAAGTCTTGGTAGGACATCCCCAATTGGAGATTGGGTATCGTGTCCTCGTTAACAAGCGCCTTGGTATCCCGTAGAAAAACGCCCTGACTCATCACATGGAATGTCTGGTGAAAATTCAAGGTACATTTTTAGCAAAGTGGCCAGGTGGTACAGGTATTCTGGCATGGCAGTTTTGTGTATTGCTTGTGGCTGCAAAAAATGTTTTATTTTATCCATGATTTGCAATTTTTCCAGATTTAGTTAGGATTTGTTATTTGTTTCCAACTGCTGTACTGTAATGGATTGCTCATTTTCTGATCAAAGGATAAAGAGGCCACTGATGAGTGAACACAAGAACAGGAATATATGGACACCAGCAGGGGGGGGGGGGGAGAAGAGATTTATAAACCTCGTGCTCATTATGACACATGAGTGATACATAATGACACCAGATGTGCTTGTCTGATGGATTACCTATATTCATAGCTGCCAACTTTTCAAAATGCAAAAACGTATTATTATACACGGTGCAGCGCGGACGCCCAGTTCATGTCTTAAAATGGCATTTAATGTACTTAAGTACTAGAATGGTCAGAACTGTAATACTAAGAGAAGCTTACCTTTATCATCATACTGGGTAGGCATAAGTGATGGGGAGGTGGTGACAGAAGCAGATTACTGAGGCTTGGTCTTAACAGCCTCCTTTGTGGCGAAAATTTTCTCCCAAGATAATCAGATTTTCTTCTTTTTTTTTTTTTTTTTCTGGATTTTTTTTCTCTTTCTGGATTGGCCAAATAGTACTAAGTACGATTTTATCGTACTGGTTGGCAGCTATGCTATATTTCCTTCATGGAATGCCGAGAGGACAGCATCTGACAATGTTGCACAGAATATAATATTTTTTATTTCATAATCATATTTTTTTTAACAAGGTAGGACTTAAGACCCAGCTACTGCTACCAAAATCGCTTCTGCATCAGGGTGTCCAGAAAAATTTCAGAGTCAAAATTACGACTTTGAAACAAAATTTACGCCCCACATAAATTAAAATATTTTCTTCTGAAATCAATGGTTTATGCTCATATTACATTTACCTAAGCATCAACTTTCTATAAAAACCCATTTCCAATAACTTTAATATCATTTTTTCACCGAGTTTTTATGAGCTTTGAGTGTGTGTGTGTGTGTGTGTGTGTGTGTGTGTGTGTGTGTGTGAGTGTGCATGTGTGTGTGTGTGTGTATATATATATATATATGTGTGTGTGTGTTTTTATACATGTGTGTGATTATAAGACAGAGAGAGGAAGGAGGAAGCAAATATAATATTTAGAAAAACTTTTTCTTTCCAAAATGTCTCTTCGAATGATATGGCAAATTCAACATGTAATATGAAAACTAGTCAAAGAAGTTTTGGTAGTTTTAATGGTGTTAATAAAGCAGTAGTAGTATTGGGTAGCTGTAGTGATGGTGGTGGTGGTGGTAGTAGTAGTAGTAGTAGTAGTAGTGGTGGTGATAGTAATGCCTCGTTCTAAATGTTACATGTTGCCGTTGGTCAGGGACCCTTTGTAAAGCGCTTTGACCACATTTAGTAGATATTGTGCTATATAAAAGTTAAATTTTTAAATAATAAATTTAGTTGTAGTAGTAGTAGTAGTAGTATATCCGAACCACCAATACTACCACAACCGTCATCATTCCTACCACCACTCCTACAACCACCACATCGTCATCCCTACCACCACTACTACATATAATATGGCATTGCACTGTCATAAAAGCTCAAGTGATTTGGTCACATTTTTTAATATAAAAAAAAATAAAATAGGTTTTAATCATAACCTCATAATTACTTTGGTAAGACTGCAATTCAATTCGTTGTATGTTTGGGTTTGGAATAGTTATCCTACACACTTCAATCTGGGCAGAGTGGCTTGACATTCCACTATATTGATAAACTAAGATAACCTCCAATACCGTCCAAAAACCTCTTGAGCAAGATTAAGGTTTTAAGTGTTTGGGGTATTAGTTGTTTTGATTTATCTGTATTTGAACAGGGGCAAAATAAAAAACGTGTTTTTTCCCCAGTGTAAGCCAGGCAGGTCAAGTCTCACAATATTATGTAAACAATTTTATCAGCCCCAGCCCGTCATTCAATACATCCAAATGTCACAATAATATGTAAAGAACTTTATTTGCCCAGCCCACCGTTACAACGGAAATCTCAATGAATTCAGTGGTCATAGATTGTAAGTCTTCCATATGACATTGTGTCAACTATTTGACTCTGGCCTCTCGTCCGAACTTGTGCGTGTATATTTAAAAAATATACATGTACAATGTGATGAATCATTGTTCTGTATCACATCACACTTAATCTATTCTGAAGAAAAAAAAATACTCCACCAGACAATGGCTGTCACCATCACCTACACACCACTGCCACCACATTTAACATCAGCTCAACTACCACCAACAACAACACCACAATCATCATCATCATAATCATCATCTGAAATTTGAGGATTTATTCCTAAATTGTCCCTGAAATTTGAAATTGAGGGCAGGCATGCATGATAGTAGTAGTAGTAGTAGTAGTAGTAGTAGTAGTAGTAGTAGTAGTAGTAGTAGTAGTAGTAGTAGTAGTAGTAGTAGTTGTAGTAGTAGGAGGAGGAGAAGGAGGAGTAGTAGTAGTAGTAGTAGTAGTAGTAGTAGTAGTAATAATAATAATAATAATAATAATAATAATCTTTATTGTCCAAATTAAAGGCAATTCATGTGAGGTAAACAATGCTCAGTTTGGTTCATGGTATGAACATCAACACATTTAAAAATACAAACACAGCCATACACGAACATACACGCTTGCACATTGTTTCTACACATGTATACAAAAGAAATGAGCGTACATACAAACACATATACATACATACATACATGCAGACATACATACATACATACATACATACATACATACATACATACATACATACATACATACATACATACATACATACATACATATATACAGGCACACAGACAGACAGATAGAACGATACGATATATTTGCTGGGACAGCAGATAACCATATTATAAATATAGTAGTAGTAGTAGTATTAGTAGTAGTAGTAGTAGTAGTAGAAGTCGTAGTAGTAGTAGTAGTAGTAGTAGTAGTAGTAGTAGTAGTAGTAGTAGTAGTAGTAGTAGTAGTAGTAGTAGTAGTAGTAGTAGTAGTAGTAGTAGCAGTAGTAGTAGTTTTGACATCTCCAGAGATAAAGGTGCAGCAGATACTTTTAAAAAAATGGAGGGGGTATTGTGTGCGTGTGGGAGGGGTGTCCATGTTGGTGTTAGCAATGGTCTAATCTTGTGGTTAGTTCACATGGGGTCATAGCACCCCAGAGACTTGATCAGAGAAGTCTCCCAACATCAGTGGGGAAGCAAAATGACCACCAAGGGACATTACAATGGTCAGACTGTATGTCTGACTGGTGCTTAGGATTTTGAAAATGGCGGCTCCAAGATGAAGCCTTGCATTTGTAATTTTGTGCTGCCAGATTTAATTCTTCAATAAAGTTTTTAAAAATTCCAATTAACTGAATCTTCAATTTACGACTTTTTTACGACCATGGATGCAAATTTACGACCTTTACGACCAAGAGGTTAAATTTACGACACTTTGACCTTGCTGGACACCCTGTGCATGGAGAATGGGTCAGAAAAAAAATCTTGACTGCACTCAGTATCCTACAAGTCCTCACTTATGAAGCAAGTGCTCTACCAACTGAGCTATAATGACCCTTTTTTAGATCTGTAGGTGAAACAACGACAAAAAACATCTCTCTAAAAATTCTCTGTAACATTTAGTAAGACTGTTTTGTAAACTGATAAAATTCGTTTAATTATCTGGCTATCGTTAAATGACTAATTCATTGTTATTTGTTAAGTACAATGAATAACAAATAATAGTTTACCCTGACATGCCCATGCTTGTCCACACCACCACAGCCAGACAACTGGTACAACTTGGTCACACACAAGTCATAACAAAGGTTTCCAGAAATCTCACGTCTGGAGAATTCGCCACACTGTTGATGGAACAAAATAGGATTAGAGCTGCTAACCCATAATTCAGGGATGGGGATAACTGTAAAAAAAAAAAGATCAGCAAAGGAACCCAACCCGAATATTATTTTCAAATCATGTAGCGATTATGTTATTAGAATAAAGCAGCAGAGTGCTTATTTATAAAGGCACACTGAGGGAGTTTTAACTGGCAAAGAAGAGAAAATATTAGGCTTGATTGCAAAGTTTTGACACCTATTGAATATCTCCAATTGTATTGAACTCATCAGTATAGACTATACATCAAAAAGTGCGTAATTTATTTTACCTTTAAGTCATCAAATTTTGTTTTACTATTATTTCTTGAATATAATTTATCTTATTTGAAAGAGCCCCTATTCCAATATGTCGGTTGAAGAAATCACACAAAAATTATGCAATAAGCAGCGTGCTGTGAGTTCCTTAATGCAGAGAGATGTGTACCTGTAAACATTCACAAACGCCTGAAACATGTTTATGGGGACTCGTGAGTTGGTATTCGAACAGTTCAAAGGAGGATTAAGTGTGTTACTGGAACTGGTGCTGTCTCTACTAACATTAACGACCCGACTCTTATTGTTCTTCCAAAAAGTGCATCAACTACAGAAATCAACAACAGAATTTACAAAACTTAATCGAGCTAATTGCTGGATAAAACAATCAGAGAATGCTTATACAAACGCATGATCACATTGAAAGAGGAATTTCTTGAAGTTGTAGAACACCCTCCTTACAGTTCAGATTAAGCTCCACATAACTTTTTCCTTTTCTTAAGACTTAAGAGACACTTCATGGGGGGAAATTTTGGCAGTGATGGCGAGTTGACTCGATGGTGTCAAAAGTTTACAGCATGAATTCCTCTTCGATACGATGCAATAACTGGTGCATCGTTGGCAGCTCTGTGTGGATGGGAATGGTGACTTTACTGAAAGTTAAAATGATGTACGGAAAGGACATAAACTGAGCTTTGTTTTCATACCTTTGTCAATTTCGTAACAATTATAATTTTCAAAATACAAGAGCTGCACCAAGACATTTCAGTCTACCCTTGTATACATAAAAATGCTCCTTCCCTTTCTCACACCACTCCTCTCCTATCGAAAAAAAAAAAAGAATAAAATCTACAAAGTGTCCTTCCTGATAATTAAACAAAAACTGGATTAGACTAAATTTATCTGAAGCCAAAAATATCTTTTTTTTAAATTAAAAAATCTTTCATATTTTCACCATATACATCTTCTTAAAATGCAAATTAATCTTTCTATCGTATTCTAAAAAAAAAATTAATAAATAAAAAAATTTAAAAAAGAGGAATATCAGAACTTTAAAACCTTTTTGTATTTGTTTTAGTTTCATGAGACATTAGGAATTGAACCTTTTGGATCAAAATCCAAAAAAAAATCTGCCATATATTCCATATACAGACTCTCAGATTAGTCATGAAATTATCTGTGCTGGGTTTGGGTTTTTTTTAAGAAGAAGAAAAGATTGATTTTAAAAATCTTGTCAGGGCTTTTTAAAGATTAAAATGATGGCAAAATCCCAAGAAAAACGAGACTTGGCAGATGTGTATGATATCTATATTTTATTAATTTAATACTTAATTAATTCACCCAGCAAGATATCTAATCACTTGTCAGGTAGTATATATATATATATATATTAACATTTCTATTTCATATGGATCACTTCCAAAGATTCACCATCCTCATTTGGCTTCACAGTTACTACGATGATAGTGATGATGCTCACTATACTGCAATAAAATTGATGATGATGATGATGATGATGATGATGATGGATGATGATGATGATGATGATGATGATGATGATGATGATGATAATGATGATGCTCACTATACTGCAATAAAATTGATGATGATGATGATGATGATGATGATGATGATGATGATGATGATGATGATGATGATGATGATGATGATGATGATGAAGATGATGATGATGATGATAATGAAGAAGATGATGATGATAATGATGATGATGACAGTAACAAGAGTGACAACTGACTATCTGTTCCTGTATAACATGTCCATCACACAACAAGTCTTCCCTTGCCCTGGACCACCACAACATCAGCAGACAACCACTGACCAACAACAGCAGGCGCCATGAAGACTTTTGGGACACCTTGAACACCACAGGAACCTGAAACGAAGTCAAGGCTAGAATGTATGGGAGAAAGCAGTAACAGATAGCCAATGCAGCAAAAACTGTCAGCAAATGATGGGATAAAATCAGAAAAAGGATGCGTGATATAGAGTCAGACAAAGTTGACAGAAAAAAAAAAATAAATAAATAAAATTCCATTAAAAATCAGCATTCCTTACCAAGGTTACTGGAATAACTTTTCTGGTTTTCTCTCGTTGCTCTATCTGGAGCTGTATCATACAAACTTTTTACAAATTTTATGTTGAAACATCTTTCATATTTAGGATGGGATGAAATCGATAAAAAATTTAACCTTTTACTCTCTCCCCAAAACTAGAATTACAAACCATACTGAAAAAAAAACAAATACTAAAAAAAAAATTTACCTAAAAAAAATTAGTGTCCTAATTTGATATTAAACAAATTGTTATTTCTTTCTTCTTTTTTTTTATTGAGATGAATGACAGAGTAATTAATAAGACATGAATAATTATGATAAAACAAGATCAGGTTGTACAGTATATCTTATATTAGTACACTTGCCAACCAACAATCATAGGGTGACTTCAATTAATAAAAAAAAGTTTGCCCAAGGACAAAGCACACTTTTTATAAGTTCCATTAAAATTCATATGTTTAGGCCAAGAAAAATGATGTAATAACTAATTTGCCAATTAATATCAAAATTTAGGAGATGGATCCAATTAGCAGTAGCGGAAGGCATGAATATCATTTCACACATCGTACCTGATTTGGTACTTTTAAAGAATTTCAAGAGCTGATATCACTTTTTCCTCGAAAAGATAAATCATACTTATATATTCTCGTACATTTTGTCACATTTGCATATTTTGGACAAATCTGCTTCTTACAATTAAAAAATTACAATTTACAATTAAAATATGTGCAATTTTATCTTAACAAGAGATTTCATGTAATGCCATATTCACTAAAACACAAGAGAAAAAAAAACAACATAAAATTGTCATCTCTGTTGAACTCTGATAAAAAATAATTTTCCCCCCATTTGGCCAGAAAACTTTTACTTAATCAATGACCTTCAACTTTTCAAAAAGTCTCAAACCTGAGAATCCTCTCTCTTTCTAGTAAATTGAGTCATTTTAATCAATCAATATTTGAAAATATTTAAAACTGTGTTTAATGAGCATAGCAGAGATCTGTCTTGTATTCAGAATGTCACAGGTTCAATCCCTATCCCCAGTCAAAGAAGGATGCTATTTTAGGGATTATTTTTCAGCTATCAGCAATGCATTGTAAATAACATCTCAGATGTTTAAAACCCTAAGTAAGATGACTGAGTGGGAAAAGGCATCAAAATTAAACAAAACCTAGGTTTGATTCCTTCTTCTGCATTTCGTTTTTTTTACTGTGATTTTTTTATTTTATTTAAGCAAAAAAAAAAAATAGCCTCAATTGCTCATTTCGCTATGCTACACTGCAGCTGGTGATTGGGTTATCTCCTTTTTTTCTCAAGATATATCCTGAAGAAAAATTCCCCTGATAATGAATGAAGGGCATGGCTGCCAACTTTTAAAAAAGAGCTAAAATGGGACACTCTAACACACATTACCACCAAGATCCAAAACAGAAGTAGATTTGGACTATTATAAAATATAATATATGTAGAGCCTTTTCTGCTCCATGTTTTAATGTGTTGTCAAAGAAACATAATTTAGGGGACAGCGTTGCTCAGCGGTACGGCTTTTGCTTCGTACCCGAAAGATACAGAGTTTGATGACCTGGCGCTGCGCTGTGTGGCCTTGAGCAAGTCCCCTCGTCCTAGCTAAATTTGTGGTGCTGCATTGGGGCTGACACTTGAGTTGTTCCCATCTTTCCTGGGAATAGACCCAAGAGACAAATTTCCCCTATGGGATGAATAAAGGGAATTTTATTTTTATTAATCCTGGGACATGCAGGGGTCATTTCCATACATATCAACAGTCCAATTTTATTCTTCTTTGAATTTCTCTCAGATAACCAAATTGGGACAGTCCCTATTTTATCAGGACAGTTGACAGTTATGTAAGGCGATTTTATTTTCATTTCATCTTAATTCATCTTTTAAGTCAAACCCACCAAAAAACTTGTCACAATCCGTGGACACACATGCTTCAGATTACAAAGCCATCGGATTCTGAAACACAAAAAGTTATGAAATTAAAATCATTAAACGTGAACAGAAATGACTGTTCAAAAAAAAAAAAAAATTTGGTGGAGGTCCCGGTTACAAGCAAGATTTGACCATCAGCAAACTCAGGGCATGAAACACATTATTTACCATATAAATTTACCCATAAATCTAAAGAGAGGACACCAGCAAAATATATTTTTTCCACTAAGTATTCATTAACATATAATATAACAGTTGAGGGCAAGATTGAAATGTCGACATATCTGGTAAAATGTCAATAAGCAAGTATTATGTCAAAATACAGAGGAACAATAAAAAACAAAGGGAAATCAAAAACTTCAAGTCAACGACAGTTGAAATCGTATTGAGACTGATATTGAAGGAGATGAGACCAACGCTGGTATGATTTTTTGGCTTTACATTCATACTAGATTCATAATAATTACCATCTTTATTGATTTACGTGATGTCTATATATATATTTTTATTTTATTTTTGAAGTACACGTTTATATATCTAAGTACACAATTCAATATGTCAATGAGTTTATGACACTGAATTTGAATCAATTCAAAATCTTTTCTTTTCAATTACTATGTGAGAGCACATTTAGACCTGCCACCAAGTACCAAAACACAATCAGGACCAAATGAGAGAAAAATCTAGATCTGAGAGAAAAAGTCAGGATCAAGAAAATTGTCAATAAACTTCTTGACAGGACGCCCCCCCCCCCCCCCCTCTCCAATACACACCTAATCAAATACATGAGTGTGCTGACAAACACACACACACACACACACACACTCACAAATACACACTGCAAAAATTAATTAGGGAGAGTAGCCGTCAATGGTAGCATATAATATCTCAGTCATTGACCCCACGTATTGAGGGCAACATGTACCTCTGTCATTGATCCACCTGAAATATATATTATCTGACATTAATAACTGCATACACATAATAGGGACTAATAAGACACACAAAATGTGTGTATTGATTGGCCATGCCATAGAGGATGATAGACCATAACTTACACTTTTTCAACATTTTTTTCCCCCTATTTTTATTATTTTATCTGATATTTCCCTATTTCTTATCAGAATCCCTACACCAATCAGCCCTATGATTATTCCCTCTGTTGAAACGTGGAATTTTTTTCTTGAATGCAGATTCACAGAATGTAGACCAATTACGCAGGATTCCGCGAAAAGCAGAAGGGTAGGGGTATTTGCATATCCTTATATACCATAAAAAACCAGGATTCTGCCAACAACAATCAGGAAATCAGGATAGAATGAAATTTTGGCAAAGAAGAGATTGTAAATTGTAAATGCCCATTTTTTTAAAAGTCTGAAAATTTTCTGTGATTATTTTCATACGATTAGTATGTAATACCTACTCTACTGATAATATATTTGATGTACAACTGCTTGAAGATAATAAAAATTAACAGATGCGTTTATTGCCTTGATATGCGCACTACGATCAATGTTGTACCTAAGTCAAAGTCTAAGGTAATTTTATTATTATTATTTTTTTTTTATCTTGATAGGCAATCCGTAACAATACAACTGACGAAAACAATTTCAACTTCCTTTATGGTCTATGTCAGACAGGAAAACCATAACAATTAAAAAGCCGTAAAAAAAAAAACGAAAGAAAAAATAAACGAGATTGCTTCATACATTGAGTGAAAGCATGATTCACAATTCAATTTTACAGCATTTTTGCAATAAAATCTGTTCCCCACTCCGATTAACAATGTTAGATACCAAGCAGCAAGCAGATTTCAGGTCCATGGCCTGCGACCTCAGATGACAAAAGTTTCTTGATGAATGGAGTTGGTGCGACCATCATAGGTAAAACTTAGTCGCAGAAATTACTCATTTTCAGATTTTCCTTATAGTCTACAATTAGACTGATATGTGGATTACAATCTATTATTGAATTCGGCTTTGGAGTTTCCATGAAAGATAATAATAAAGGGTCTCAATGTTGTTGGAAAACTGAAAACTGAAAACTGTTTAAAAGTTTGAAATCAACCTATGGGGTGAAAATTTACAAGCCTGTGTGTGCTATTTCTTACTGCGAGTGTGTGACATCACAATAGGCTATAGGTATAAAAACTATTTGCTATTAATTTTAACCTTACCTCTCACTACTTTGATCAATATATATGGATTGTCAATTAGTCCATTGTTGACTTTTCATTCTATTCCTGAGAACCTGATATGCATATATATATATATATATATATATATATATATATATATATATATATATATATATATATATATATATATATATTACTATTACTATTAGCATTGCGATGTATGGCATTTAAAAATTTAACTGCTCATCAGCCATCATGCGTACTCAACGTATTAAGAACGCCCGCTTCGGTGGAGACTTTTCTTTAATTTTTCCCTTTTTACTGATTATGAATGATGGTGATTTCTACCAAAAAAAAGTGGAGGCTAAAATTCTACATACAGGCGCCGCATCAATGACATAGATACATACTGATTTTCTCACCTGTAGTTAAAGTGATATTCATCCAAAGGAAAAAACAAATTTATCTATATTAGACTAGAAAACGGCTTGTTTTTAATAATTTCATCAATTTAGATTTGCAATTGAGATACAGCCGTGTGGCCATCTTTTAATGTTTTGCCATAGCCTTGATATCCCAGATTTTATCTGTATCACGCAAAAGGAACAAAATTAACAACAGTTAAAAATAGCTGAAATATTATTACTCTATTAAACTGTCTTTATGACTACAAGAAAGCAGCAGAACAATTTCGGGAAGTTCTGGTTATTTTTACTCCACAGATATTCCGCCAAATGCCAAAAATCTCAGAACAAGGGAAGTGATCCATACTTGGGCCTTTTTTTAAACCTTTGCAGTTAAGTTAATTCTTTTTACATTAATTCTATCTTATATTTTTAGATATAATTTGAAACATTTACTAACAGGTCTTTCAAAGCATCTCTTGCGGATATTATCTATTTTAATGGTTAATCTATACTTCCTTATGGAAATGTCTTAACACTTAACAGTAAAAATATTGCACATTGAAAAATAGTGGAGTATATATTATTTATTATTATTTTCCGGTTATCAAGATGGCGGACGTCTTCTTTTCAATACTGTTTTGTTATGGAATTTGATGTATTTGACGTTGCAAAGATGAGGATCAGGAGATGAGAGGTTGTTTAATATATTCATCTTCGTATTTGTTTTCTATAGTCATATTCGTTTCAACTTTAAAAACGTCCATATAAGTGTATTGATTGATTTTCATTGCATATCTAACGGTTGCGTTTTTTTTGTTTTTTTTTTCAATGTCATAATAACATCAAATTACGTCATCCCAATTTGGGCAAGATGCCGAAAGGACGCAAAAAAAGAAACTCGGATAATTTCGAAAATATCCCTTCCCCCCAATCTACCCCTTCTAAAGAGCTCGACAACCAAGACTTACTTCAAACATTACAAAATACCATAAAAAACGAAATGAAAGACCTCAAAGACCTAATTATCCAACTAAGACAAGAAAACATGGAATTAAAACATGAATTACAAGAAAATAAAGATGAAATAATGGAAATGAAAATGATCAACATAAATCTAAAAAAAACAAGTTGAAATGACCGAAAAACGAAACAACGAATTGGAAACCTATTCGAGGAGAAATTCCCTCCGCAATTTTGGAATCCAAGAAAAAACAAACGAAACCAACGATGACTGCCTTTTACACGTTCTGGATTTAATCAATAGATTAGAAACTCAAATTGACATCACCGGAATTGACACTTTACACCGTACTGGGAGAATGAAAACAAATCGACCCAGGCCAATAATTATCAAATTTGTCAGGCGATTGGATCGTAATATGGTGCTCAAGGCCAGAAAAAAGTTAAAAGGCTCGGGCATTTCAATATTTGAAGACTTAACGCAGAAGAATTTCAATCTGCTCAAAGCAGCAAAAAATGACGAAAGGATCGACTCGGCATGGTCAATGAACGGACAAGTCATGGCAGTAACCATCTATGGTGTGAGACTGAGGTTGGATCCAGACAGTCCCCTCGATGCCCAAATACAATCAACTGGCGCCGACACGCCCAGCCCTCGAATTCGTACAATTAAACAGACTGAAGACCAAATGTGCATCACGTCGACAACCCCCCTACCATCACAACGCCAGATAGACCATCACCAAATCCAACGCAAAACCTATTACAGTCCCGGGGGAAGAGAATTTCATTCAAGACGCCTTAAATCGACACGACAAAACTCAGACCAATGACTTATCACAGACCTGTCTGGAACACCTGATAGTGACACCTCAACAAATGTGCCTTTTCATCTTCCTTTGTCAAATTATGATTTTGTTGTATTATATTCTAATGTCGATAGCTTACTTAACAAACGATCAGAATTAACATGTATGACACAGAAACATAATCCCATGATAATATGTCTTACTGAAATTATGCCAAAAATTGAACTTGAGATTGATTTAGAAATTGAATTTTTTATCGATGGATAGAACTTATTTTTGAATGATTACCCAGGTCGGGGTGTTGCTATCTATGTTTTGGATTGTGTTAATGCCAATATATTCTCTTTTGATCAACCTATAATTAGTGAAAGTGTATGGTGTGATTTTGAATATAATAATTTACACATACTTGTAGGAAATATATATAGGTCTCATAATTCATACAAATTAACTTTCATCAGGGATATAAAAGAAACCTTACAGTCAGTAGGTAGAATGAAATTTGATTGCGTGATCATTGTCAGAGATTATAATTTTCCTAACATTAAATGGACAGAACCATGTCTAACTTTTCCCGACTATCTATTTGTCGAGGCAATTAGGGATGCTTTCTTTATTCAGCTGGTGACACAGCCTACGAGACACCGACTGAACCAAACTAGTAATATACTCGACTTGGTAATATGTAACGATGATTATTGGATTAATAACATTGACCATTTGCCTTCGGTGGGTAAAAGTGATCATGGCTCACTTCTTATATCGTTAAATCTTTCATCCGCCAAACATCCTTCACATGTTTATTTTGATTATTTCAAAGGTAATTACAACTCTTGTAGAGAAGACCTAAATGCCGTGAATTGGGATACTCTTGAAGGCTACGGTGTGAATGAAGCGTGGTTGTTTTTTAAAAACAAACTAAAATGTATAGAATCTAAACACATTCCATTAAGATGTAACAAAAAATCTAGTTCTAATAAACCATTGTGGTTGACAAAAAACGTTAAACGTACAATTAATAAGAAACATAAATTGTATAAGAAATTCAAAAAGTATCCTACAACAGATAATTTTCATAATTATGTCAAGGTTAGAAATAATACCAAATACACGATTCAAAATGCTGTGAAAACGTATGAATGTACATTGGCACACGAATGTAAGAGTAGTCCGAAAGGCTTTTGGAGATACGTAAACAGAAAGTTGAAAAGAAAACCAGGTGTTAGTGTTTTACTGAAAGATGATGGTAGCAAGGTTACTTCGGATATAGATATAGCTAATGTTTTAAATAATTATTTTTCATCTGTGTTTGTTCAAGAAGACACTACAAATATACCAACGTTCAATGTTACAAATCAATTAAACGTCCCCGATTTTTATATTACACAAGAAGACATACTTGCAAAATTGTTGAATTTAGACGTGACTAAAAGCATGGGACCCGATTCCCTTCATCCCCGTTTACTGAAAGAAGTGGCCTTTGAAATATCACAGCCGCTATCAACAATATATAATAAGTCTCTTGAATCTGGTACCTTACCCATTGAATGGAAACAAGCCAATGTTACTGCCATTCATAAAAAGGGAAGCAAACTAGATGCTGCAAACTATAGACCCATCAGCTTAACATGCATACTCTGTAAGGTTATGGAGTCTATCTTGAAAGACCGAATAATGGACTTTCTTGAAAGTCATACGATGCTAAACGATAACCAGCATGGTTTTAGATCAAAGAGATCATGCATTACTCAACTTTTACAGGTGATGGAGGATTTTACCAAGTTAATTGATCGTGATCAATGCATTGATGTTGTTTATCTTGATTTCCGCAAGGCTTTTGATTCTGTACCTCATGAGAGATTATTCATTAAACTAAAAACATATGGATTTAAAGGGAATATCTTTAACTGGATTAAAGACTTTCTTAATAATCGAATACAAAGGGTCATTGTCAATGGTGTGGGGTCGGATTTTAAGAATGTAATCAGCGGTGTACCCCAAGGAAGCGTATTGGGGCCACTTTTATTTCTTTTATATATAAATGATTTACCATGTGGCATAAATTCAGCCTGCAAACTGTTTGCAGACGATACAAAGATCTATAGTACAACTGAACATCATAACATTCTACAAAATGATATATTTTCACTTTTCAAATGGTCTACAACATGGCATTTGGATTTTAATGTTTCGAAATGTAAAGTATTACATATAGGAAAAAATAATCCATGTCATAATTATTTTACCGATACTTCTATGTCAAATCTACTTTCCGTTGTGCCTTATGAAAAGGATGTGGGAGTTACTTTTGATTCACATTTGAATTTTGATTTACATATTGATAATTGTGTAAGCCGTGCAAACAGAATGATGGGAATAATATATAGAACCTTTATAAGTCTTGATAAAACCACATTTTTATATTTGTATAAATCGCTCGTTCGACCAATTCTAGAATACGGAAATTGCATCTGGAGCCCATTATATAAAAGACAATCTATTAGTATTGAAAGTGTACAGAGGAGAGCTACCAAAAAAATTTATACAATACAGTATTTATCTTATAAGAAAGGTTAGAATTTCTTGACTTACCCAGTTTGAAATATAGAAGAATTCGTGGGGATTTAATTCAGGTTTATAGATTGGTACATGGTCTCGATAGGATAGACTTTTCTGATTTTTTTTCATATTCTAATATTACTTTTACTAGAGGGGACAAGTTTAAGATTTTTGTCTCTAGATGCAAAACAAACATAAGACAAAACTGGTTCGGTATTCGTATTGTTCAGAAATGGAACAGTTTGAAATTTGAAACAAAGAATGCAAAATCTATGGATTATTTCAAGGTGTTAGTAGACAGGGAATTATATGATGGGAGATTTATATATGACGAATAATACTTGTTTGCTCTGCTGTTGACATGGCTTTCAATCTTGTATGTATATATTATGCATTATTATATTATTATGGTTATCTTCTATACACGTGTGTATGTGTGTGTGTGTGCGTGTGTGTGTGTGTGTCGTTGTGTGTGCGCTTTGCATGTCACGGTTAAAGATATATGTTTGTACACCACATGAGTACATTTAAGTTGAAATACTATCTTTACCACGTGTATCGTTATTGTAATATTTAATCAAAGATTTATGGCATCACTAATTAATATTAAAGGCATTCAAAGGATCTTATCCTATTTTGCCCTATACCACATGTTATGTTATGTTTTTATATATATGACACCCATTATTTCAATTTTGAATCTATTGAATAATTATGTATCATATATATATATAATATATATATATATATATATATATATATATATATATATATAATATATATATATATATATATAATGTATATTATTATTGTTTAATTAATAATTAACAGTTTAATTTATAATAAATCTATGTACTAAGATATATATAGATAATTGTAATAACCTGGCCTATGACATTTGATGTTATAATCCCCGGTCTTCCCTGGGTGGCTCATGTATGTGGAAGTTCTTCCAATCCAATGGAGGAGTAAATTAAGTAAAACAGGAAAAAATTAAAGACTGACTTACCTCATTTTCCGGAATAAGATGAGAGTGATTCATAAAAAACGCTGGTTGTGTCTGAACATTGAAGTTTTTTCGACAGAAAACCAATGTTTTTAAATCCATGTAATTAATAAATGGAGTTGCCAACGTACTCAAAATCCAAAACTAGGACTGTTGGTGCAGGAAATAATAAGTTTATAAGTTTAAGTTTAAGTATCTAAGTGTTGCCAGTGTTTCAACTTTCAAGATAAAAATAGGCGAACTTGGGGGTTGCCCTTATCCAGAGGCAAGGCCTAAATCAAATACACATCCTTTCTTATCCATCAACGTTTGGAAAATATAGCCTGCAAGGTCAATAATTTCTACGTCCCTGATTGCAGAGAAAATGAAAACGTTCACTTCGATTTAATAAAATCATCTATCAGTCAATAAGTGCAGTAAGTGGAGAAAGTGCAGCAGTAGAGCATCAGGGTTGCCAGATTATTTTTCAACAAAATGCCAGGGAAGACTCAAAAAATGCCAAAACACTCAAAAAAATGCCAAAGTCTGTTGACTCCCACCCCCACTAAGAAAACTACTCACT
>NC_088368.1:32735461-32737961 GCF_034508935.2 Berghia stephanieae | reverse complement strand
ATGATGATGATGTTACGCTCACCCAGCTCCATACATCTTTAGATGATATCCATATCAAAGTTGTCTAGGATCATTTTCCTAACACGTCGTTCCACAATGGCGATCTCTGTTGTATTTCGATAACCATCTTCTCATGGTTGATTGTGAAATTCCAATTCCATAGCCGTCATCTTTAATAACTTATCGATAGATACAAGAAGAATTCTTTCCCCAGCTTTACGAGAGTGGAACCAATAGAGATTTCGTATTATATCGTATCGTTTCGTATTGTTTAACAGCCTAATATGTTTTAAAAACCTTTAAAGGCTCTGTGAAACATTCATGCACAGACATTTTTTTTTCAAAGTTATATAAACAACCTTCAATGTTAATTTGACAATATTGAGTACACAATCACTATTTCAAATGATTTAAAACTAGAGAATTCATATGAGTCTTTGGTAATTGCGACATGATGTATATAATGTGATGCAAACTACTTAAGTGGTAAGTTTATAACAGTTAAAGCGAAACGTTATAGAGCAGTATAATTAGGTGCCCCAAACGTAAACAAAGGTCTAGAAGCACATGGCAAACCACATGTTCCTGTCTTGACAGCTGAAGTTCCAATGAAGTTCCAATATAGAAAAAAAATAACCTTTAAAATTTGGCTGTTAGGTGGCAAAAGAAACACATATTCATAAATACTCGATCATGCATCAAATAATGTCTAGATATGGATATTTTATGGAACAAAAGGTACAATTTATCAAAAGTTACAGTCTATCTATTTTTAGACCAGAGCAAATTATTGCGCTGGTGTGAACAAAACGAGAATTATTCGGAGCCTGATTTTCAGAATAATTTAGTCTTATATTATTATTTCTGCAACTGTTAGATTTTATGTAAACATATTTTCAATACTGAAAGTGTATTGCCTACAACTCAAACTACAAAATTGGGAGACCTATATTGTGCGTAAATTTTTCCGGTCCCTCACGAAAATCACTAGCAACTTGTTATTGTTTACGTTTGGGGCACCTAATTATACTGCTCTATTATTCGGAAACAAGAATGGCGTGAACTCATAATCTCAAGCCGGAAATACAGTGTCAGCACGAGATTTAATTGGAAAAATAATGAATTCATCTCATACTACTTTTTGTGGTGCGTAACTTGTCTACATATTTAATAGTGTAAAATCTCTAATTGTATGACAGTGACAGCGGTTTTAGAGTGTTTTTATTATTGATCTTTAAGAAGAAAACTTTTTAGATATGGCATCAAAATGGTCCAAAACGTATATTCAATTAAGATAAATTGAATCAGAGGTTGACAAATCTCTACAACTTTTGATAGACGGACAGCTGAGAAAAAAACCCCAGAAAAACACGCGCCATTAATAAAAAATCTGACGATAGTAATAATAATAATAATAATAATAATAATAATAATAATAATAATAATAATAATAATAATAATAATAATAATAATAATAATAATAATAATAATAATAATAACAATATTAGTAATGATAATAATAATAATGATGATGATGGTGATGATAATGATGATGATGATGATGATGATGATGATGATGATGATGATGATGATGATGATGATGATGGTGATGATGATGACAATAATAATAATAATAATAATAATAATATAATAATAATAATAATAATAATAATAATAATAATAATAATAATAATAATAAAAATAATAATCATAATTATGATGATGATGATGATGATGATGATGATGATGATGATGATGATGATGATGATAATAATAATAATAATGTATACTTACATAGAATATAGATCTGAACATTCCATCCTTACTCATAAATATGTGTTTGACTAGGGCTTATATTGTTATTAGTTGCTAAGCTGCTGGAAGTTGTGGACTGTAAAAAGCAATAAACAAAATGACTATAATAGCTTCAAAAAGAAGAGAAAAATACCAAACACGGAACGTTTCGGGTTCAAAACATTCGTGCATTCGTGTTTTTACTGTTTTATTTTTGTTGTTGTTGATGGGCATGGCCGGAGAAGGGGTTTGAGTCCGAAACGGTCCGTGTTTGGTATTTTGTTCTCTTTTGAAGCTGTTATATTTATTTTTGTTTATTACACGTTGTTTTGTGTTGCAGCTTATTCCATTACCATCCCTTTCGAAGCAAGGTTCCAGAAATGTAAGGAGAAAGGAAATCAAGACAAGCAGTTGTCACATCCCGATGACTGTGGCAAGTTTGTCGCTTGTACAAATGGCATTCCCGTTGCGATGGCATGTCCCACGACTCTTGGTAAAGTTCCCACACCCACTCCCATGATGTTCCACACGTCTGTTATAAACTCTCTTATTCTTTTTTAACACCATTTTAAAATTTAAAAAGTTAAATACCTTTTATATAGCTTGTCCAGTTAATGTGGTAATATAATATTACTTAAAAGCTTGTACACCCCAATTAATATTCAGATATATATAAATATCCACTAAATGTGCTCAAAGCGCTTTA
>NC_088368.1:32727961-32730461 GCF_034508935.2 Berghia stephanieae | reverse complement strand
TTATTATTATTATATTATATTATTTTGCTTTTCATCAACCAGGAATGTCCCTATCCCACGTTGTGGGATGTTAAGAGGAAAACATGCCTGGATTACGAGAAAGCTAAATGTGGTAAGAACCGCGTGGCCTCCACTTGGATGTGCGACTACCTGTCTTTTAGCTGTGACGGCCCAAATTGCCGCCCTTGCTACATTCACCACCCTTCGTGTGTCGGGGTCAAGGATGGACTGTGGCCTAACTCTATCAATCTTTGGACACCTCAATACGTGCAATGTCTTTCTCAACGAACCACAACAACCCAGTGTCCTAGGGAGACGCGAACCAAAACGGAGCAGGCGTTCCATCCAGTTGACCGGAAATGTGTGCCTTTGTGGATGGTACCGCAAAGATTTGGTGGACTAGAGCCAATGTGTGGCTCCAACCCGCCTGGATATTACCAGCTAGATGAACTGGACGTCATAACATATGCTTGTCCGGGTGAAGTTATATTTTACTGTAAACTCCCATATCCAGGTCATCGTGATATTTCCAGGTGTGAAATCCTATTGGAGGAAACACACAAATGCGAAGACGGACACTGGCCAGTTTTCACAAAACTGTGGTCAACATATTATAAAGAATGCAAAGACAGCAAGTACGGGGACAAGGATATCCCTTGCCCTATCAAAATGGGTGTACCTCAAGTGTTTCACCCCGGATTACGCAAGTGCCTGTCTCCTTGGTTCATTCCACCAGAGAATGGCGGAATAAAGCCAAACTGTGATTCCAAACTTCCAGGAGATTATTCCATCCCGGGTCACGCCAACCTTCTCTATCGGTGTCCAGGCGAGGATCTGCTCTTATGTCGACCCGACCTCGACGCGAAAGATGACCCTGACATGGAGGCACTCTTTCAAAACACTTCCCTCCTCATCCAAGCCAAGGGAAACAAAAAGACTTCCGAATGCGTCTTCATAAACAATCACAAAACTAACACCAGTGAGATATGTGCAGGCAAGGTTCCCGACTCAATGTGGCCCGTACCGGACAAACAGTGGACCTCTCGGTATGTGCTTTGTGCGAAAGACGGGGGACAAGAGCTTCGCTGTAAATTTGTCGAAGAAATAGAGCAAATCTTCCACCCTTTCAAACGGGAATGCATCCCACGCTACGAGCTGACTCCACTCAACGGAGGCTACGTCACAAATTGTGACTGTAAACCAGACGGTCTGTACTCGTACGGCGCCTTTATGTACAAATGTCCATGGGAGTTAAAGTACATTTGCAAGCCTCCCATGTACTCGAAAATCCATGGGATTCGTAACTGCAAGCCTTTGAAAAAAAAGGTACAAGACAATCAGTAGACTTCCTCTGCTCTCTTTCTCTCTCTCTTCACTCCACCTTCCTTCTCGCATGTGTGGGTAACAGCACTGAAGCATCAAAGTTAGATAATGTTAGCGTCTTGTGGTCAGATACTAGGCTTGTGACCTGTTCTGTAAGTTGGTCGTTGCTGTTGTCGGAATAGAGTTGAGTCTTTGGAAAAGGCTCTTTACTTGTATTTACTCACAAGGCCATATTATTATCATTATATACAGTGTGTTTGATAAACAAGTGTAGGATTACAAAACTTTATAACTTTGCAACAAATTGTTACAAAATTATGTAAAATATACCAAGGGATGCGTAATCCTTTAAAGTTTTGTTTGGTATTAATTTTCCATAAATATTTCATCTTCCCAATTCCAAACAGCTCAGTATGTAAAAGTACTGCTTTTTCTAATAATAGTGACATTTTGAACGTACTTTAAGAGGTTTAAACGTAAAAACAATCAAAATGTGATATGAGTAAAAAAGTTGTAACTTAACTACAAGGGTCATTTCTTGAAAAGAGTAATTGGAATTGACTGGAATGTTGAACAGAACAAAACTTTAGACAACTTCCTATCAATAGAGATATTATGTTCCATTGCTTTTATTCAATGACAAGCTTATTTCAATTTATGATCCTACATTTTAAAAATATAAACACCCTGTATATAAAAATACAAGAGGATTTTCAGTATTGTGCAAATTAATTGGGATACTACTTTTTACCTTTGTAATTTTTGAATAGGTGTTTCAAAGAAATGTTTAATACCAAAAGTACTTATTTTTAGCATTCAAATTGAATGTATTTTTTCAATTTTTAATGCATTATGACGCACTTCAAACGAACACATTGTTTATCCTTAGTGAATTATTTGACCCTCAAGCCTGCCACAAGTCATTTTGACAATCTATATGTCTCCGGTATTTGACAGATTTGCAACTCGTTATTTGTTTCTTTCTCCCTTTTCACCATGGATACCTCGCCAAAAAAAAAAAAATGAGGGAAAGTATTTTTAGCCTGAAATAATAACACTAAAATGAGTATGACGTAATCTGTGATGCTTTCCATAGACTGAAGTGTACAGTTGGCTGAATTCTAAAGAATTACAAAGAAACGGGCTGCCTTAATACAAATGGAAAAGGGTCGATGTG
>NC_088368.1:32712961-32720461 GCF_034508935.2 Berghia stephanieae | reverse complement strand
TTATATAGAAAGTACATGACATCAGGAAAGAAATGTTTTCAATGATTTCTTGAAAACAGACACTGATTTGGATTCTCGGATGTTCTGTGGAATGGTGTTCCATAAAGACGGACCTAAATGAGAAAAGGACCTTGTTCCCGCCTTTATTAGCTGGAAAATGTATGCTGAACGGCAAATGTTTTAAAATCAATTTAACAAATGTAAAGTTACCTTCAAAAACAGTGTTTTTGTCTGTGTAAAGATGATCATCCAGCTCTTTGCCGCTTGACCTGCCTGAAAGTTATGTTTCAAAGTATTAAAGTGTTTAAGGGTTAACCAAAGTACCTTACTGGGAATTAACATATCAATGTTTCTAACTATTAATGAGTTAATGTACCGTCAAATGTAGTTAACTTTGTCTTTACCAGTTTGGAGCATTGTGAGTATTATCATCCTTTTTACAGTTATTTACCAAGATAGTGGACGAGATTTGTTATCCAATAGAAGGACTATCACAAAGCTAAATACAGGGTATTCTCTAATTTGTCCAAATGTATAAAGGTAAGGATACCCCTTGAGGTAAATTAATCAAATTTGACGTTACTATTGTACGAATTAATATATTATCAAATTACAACTATGCTGCGCCAATGTACAAAAATATTAAGGTATTTAAGTCTTCTATATCTATATATCAAGAGTCTCATGGTACTAAAATATATTTAATTGTTTGTTTTTAAGGCGTTCAATTATCAATGTATCAAGGCATTTAAGTGTTGAAGTGGTAATCTCCAAATATATTAAGTAAGGGATCAAGAGTTATGTCAAGCTGCCAATTATCACCTAATGTGAATGTTCCCCCGAACTTTTTTAAAATGTTCATAATCAATGTTGTGCAGACCATGGACAATTGTATAATATTTATACATAAGTCTCTTTTTCTTCTGTACTTATGTGATGATAGGTTATTAGTATATTTTATCAATAATTATCTATCTATATATAACATATTTATATAAATCAAAATTTATGCATAAATCATTGGTATTTAGTCACTTATAGTTCATTACAGCCAGTGATACAGAACACCACTACTCCTTCCTCCATTGTACATCCTCGTGTGTTCCTCTTGGTGTCTCATCCGCTACTCAAATGTATATCTTTTGTAAGTCTCTCTCTCTCTCTCTCTTCTCTCTCTCTCTTCTTCCTCTTTTCTTTCACACGTGCGATATACACAACATAAAATTTCATTAATTTCGTTTTAAATTTGTTCGATTGTGGCAATTCGACACCAAAAATTATCATCATTGGTCAGTTAATCTTACATTTAATAAATTAATCAGTTAATCAGTCAACGAATCAATCCTTGTTTTTTTTTGTACCATATGAAATATTCTGTGATGATAGTTTAATTTTTTTTCAATCTGTATCTATCTTCATATGACAGATGTTATTGTCGGAAACAAAATTATAATGATAATCATGTTTACTCACTTATAGGTCTTCCATTACAGCCAGGTGTATTACAGACACACCACACTCCTTCCTCCCAGTTGTAGCATCCATCAGGTGGTAGGGGGTAAGGCAAACCCCATTGGGTGTCTGAGCATCCACGGGCTACTCCTGGAAGGAAATGTAAGGTGAGGTGGCTGTGGTATGTAGAGTCGATAGAATGCAGGTGATATCCCTAAAATGTTTGTTGTTATTTTTATAAATCTTTTCAGATTTAAAATTCATTTGAGTACGTTTAGTGGATATTGCCCTCTTGAAATGATAGATTTGTCGTTTTGTGAATTTAATCTCACCAAAATTAAAAACAAATTCTATTTTTTTTTACATGACAGGTACGATTGAATGTCTCTTGTCTACCATGTAGAAGTATAAATTGATGATGATGATGATGATGATGATGATGATGATGATGATGATGATGATGATGATGATGATGATGATGATGATGATGATGATGATGATAATAATAATAATAATAAGTATAATAATAAAATAATAATAATAATAAAAGAAGAAGAAGAAGAAGAGAAGAAGAAGAAGAGAGAGAGAAGAAGAAGAAGAAGAAGAGAGAAGAAGAAGAGAGAGGAGGAGGAGGAGGAGGAGGAGGAAGAAGAAGAAGAAGAAGAAGAAGAAGAAGAAGAAGAAGAAGAAGAAGAAGAAGAAGAAGAAGAAGAAGAAGAAGAAGAATGCATTAGGGATGCAGATGAAAACGACGACGACGATGACGACAAAAAAAAATACCCCAACAACCATGGCAAGGATAAGAGCTTACTATTTGGATCATTCCCAAACGTTCTGGTAAAACAAGTGGTGTTACACTCTCCGGCATATGCCCTGCTGTTGTCAACGATTTCGTCCTTGGGACATTGAGTATACTGATTGCCTTCCAGGTCATAATTCATGCATTGAAAACATTCAATAGGGCCTCGAGCTGTAGGTTAAGAATTGTTGTCATTAAAACACATAGAGCGGCTTTGATATGAAATGATCTCAAGAGCAGAGGATTAATTCAAGGAATTAGTCGACAGATTCCATTTATTGTGTAGCCATACTACCATTACCACTACTACTACTACTACTACTACTACTACTACTACTACTACTACTACTACTACTACTACTATTGCTGCTGCTGCTGCTGCTACTACTACTACTACTACTGTTGACATCTTTCCCCAAATTACTTTATACCTTGTGGTCCTGTTCTTCAAAGGTAGTTAATGAGGATCTGGGATTATTATGATTTTTTGAGACCAGATGGTACCTCGGAATTGTCTTTGCTTCAAAAACTGTGGTGCGGGGCTCGAGTCCAACCTGCAACGCTGCATTGCCTTGAACAAATCATTCGCTCTGCAAAACTGCACAGCGGTTAATGCCTGTGATATTTCAGCTAAAGACAAAAGTCCTTAAGGGTATGAAAAAAGGCTTAATCGTTGTATGCATAGTTTTTGCCCCAAAACAAAAGTATTCAGTTGTAGTCTGACAATATTATTTTCATTTAGGTCAGGAACTTTTTACTTCAAATAATATTTAGATCTATCGATAAAAATAGACATTAATTTCTCTACAAATCTCAAAACTGACACTTTTTTTTGTTGAAGTTTTTGATTTTTTTATTAAAAACTCTCTCAGTGGCTCAGCGGTACGGTCTTTGCTTCGTACCCGAAAGGTACCGAATTCGATCACCCGCCACTGCGCTGTATGGCCTTGAGCAAGTCACCTCGCCCTAGCTCAATTTGTGGCGCTACACTGTGTCATTCCAGTCTTCCCTTGGAATAAGCCATGGAGACAAATTTCCCCTTTGGGATGAATAAAAGGAATTCTATATATTTTATTTATTTTTTCCGACCATTTTCAGTATTCTCACCAAAAC
The DNA here is from genome assembly GCF_034508935.2 of Berghia stephanieae. Classification (NCBI taxonomy): domain Eukaryota; kingdom Metazoa; phylum Mollusca; class Gastropoda; order Nudibranchia; family Aeolidiidae; genus Berghia; species Berghia stephanieae. Next base: position 32,717,097 of record NC_088368.1, on the reverse strand, counting down.
ATTACACCCAACCAACTCAAAAATATGGTTTTCATCACTCAAACACGAACGCAGTAGATAAAAATTTCTTTAACAAAACGAACTCTACAACACAGTGTAAATTTTATATAGCCATTTTTCTTTAAATTTTGTGATATAAAACAGAAATCAGAATGAGAAATATGTTGGCTTTATCGTTATGAATGTTACTATGGTTGTAAGGAGAGGGGTAAAAAAATGAAGAACATATCAATCAATTTTATATAGCCATTTTTCTTTAAATTTTGTGATATAAAACAGAAATCAAAATGAGAAATATGTTGGCTTTATCGTTATGACTGTTGCTATGGTTGTAAGAAGAGGGGTAAAAAAATGAAGACCATATCAATCAATAATTGAACAAAAAGATTTCTGGCCAAACTTAATTAAAATGTGTTTTGTCAGTGTATGTCTGTTTTGTATCCAAGCATATCGAGTATAGAATTGAAATAGGACAATGAGAATTGAGCGGTGGAATCAAACCCTTACCCTCGACGTCCACTGCATGTTTAAGATGGTCGTCCAAACTTTTCCCGGAGGATTTCACTGATGCGGGAGATGAATATAAAAGAAAGATGGAATGGTGAGACTGGATGGATAGATGCGGATAAAATGTCACAAATTTGACTCATCGCTTCAATTAGGTATAATGTAGGATGCTTTTTTTTAATCGAGCTTTTATATAGTGCAATAGTCACTGAACATGCTCAACGCGCTTTATAAAGATCCCTGACCAACAGCAAGACGTAACACGTAGAACGAGACATGACGCCTGTTATATAAGGCGATATTACAATGTTTTCCGACAACGGTCAGGTTCTCATTTTGCACCTGAGTACTGTGAGAGATTGTAAATAAAGAGCCTTTTCCAAGGACTCAACTATGCGCCAAGCGAGGCTCGAACACAGGACCTTCCGATCCGAAAGCGAGTGCCTTACAACGAGACCACATGGCCGCGTTAAGATGCTGAAAGATCGGATTTATGACCGCTGGCCTGGAGCAAGTCATATCGCCCTAGCTCAATTTGCGGCGGAAAGTGTTCTGAGTTTTACTGAAGAGATACAACACTATTTCTAGGACAGCAAATATATTTTAAAAAATCAGATAATAACAGAGAATATGAGTAAGAAATAAGAGTAGGATGAGAAAATAGTATGATAATAAAGCGTGGCCGTTGGAGGAGGAGGACGAGGATGAGGAAAGCTATCAAAATTGCATGGAGAATAAACATACTCGGAAGAACTCGAAACTATTTTGCGTGGTTGTGACAAATAACTACGCCGATTTGTTAACATTGATCCTAGTTTTCTAATCAATTGTCAGTTGTTAAACTCTGATCGGAGCCAGTAGTTCATTTCCTATGGGAGCGTTCACATATTATGTCAACAAAAAATTGGCATTTTTAGAGACCCCCCCCCCTCCCCCCCATGTCATCAATTGTCATCATTGACTTGACCCCCCCCCCTCCCCCCAATATGATGACATCATCAAAATGGACTATTTTTCGTGAAAGTCATGTGATGGTGGCTATTGAACAGAGGAAAAGAGGTAAAAACAACTGAGTGCCAAAAGGTGTGAAATTTGATATATACCTCTTTGTCTCTGTTCAATACTGGTAGCCAGCATTACACGATGTTAACAAAAAAAAGTCCATTTTGAAGATGTAGACATGTTTAGGGTAGTTCAGTTGTTAGAGCGTGGCTGAAGACCTGACAACTCAAGTTGATTCCCATCGCAGCCACATTTTTTTTCGGGGGCCCCCTGTCCACCCAGCAGTGATAGGTGTAGGTGGATCACCTGATCTGGTAAAAAGTAATTTGTGAAGACTGATGTCCTATCCGAATAATAACATATATGTTACTAATCCGCTTCACGTCACGGAAGCCCTATTGTAGACATGTTTGTATGCTACTGAAAAAAAATAACACAATGAAATGGGTGTTGAGGTAAACTTCAAACATTCTAATTTATTATGAGCTTTACTGATTTTCTAAGGTGTAGTGAAAAGGACATCATTTGTACTACTGGGCTGTCATCTGGGACATTTCAATTTCCAAACATAAAGTTTTTGACTCAAAAATGTTCCTTCCTTCAACCTCCGACATTGACTGACACTGATTCAGTTTCCAATGGTTCTTCCTCCTCATCAATATCATATTCTTCCGCTGATGTCTCTTCACTCAGTGTCCCACATTTTCTGGAATGCTCTTTCATTGCAACAATAGTGGAATGATAAAGGGTGCATTTTGGACATTTTCCTTTTTCAGAATGCTGATTCCTTTTCAGTCGGTTTTTTCAGAGATGGGCAATGCTCATCATAGCAGTTGGTGTTGTTGATTTTGGACAGAAACAAACTTTGGAATAAACTGCCAAACTTTCCTTGGTTGCTTATTTTCAGACCAGCATCACATGAGCAATTGGTACTGGTGGTGGCAAAAATCGATCGGAAAAAAGTTCAGCAGTTTCAACCTCTTTTGAGCCTTCTTCCCATTTATTATTCACCATATTAATCTATTTAAAAATACATACTTTTTGCTTTCTCTCATTTCAACTTTTACAGTGTTTTTCTTGGGTGTGTTTTTATTCTATTTGTATAACCAAATTTTTGATGACATAATCTTGGGTATGAACCCCCCCCCCTCCCCCATGTCAACACTTGTCAACATTTGGCAGACCCCCCCCCCTCCCCCCCCAAAGTGTTGACATAATATGTGAACGCTCCCTATCATATTTCTTTCTGCCAGAGATTACTTAGCTGGTAGAGCACTCGCTCACTAGCAAAACAGCAAGGATCCGAACCCGGTCTGGGTGTGGCCAAGTTTTCTTTTCTTTGTCTTCTGACATATCACTGACCAATCTGTGATCGGATAGCTGGGTAGGATAAGTCTGGCGAAAAGGAATTTGTGATAGATTTGTGTCCTGTCAAAATGGTAATCGAATACTGTCTGTTTAATGCTACAGAATCCTGGACAATCTCTTGCTCCAGAAGGTCTGATGACTCTGAAAATATTCTCATCAAATATGCCAATAAAGACAAACCCTATATATTCGTTTTAATGAGGCTTTCCATCTTGAATATTGAGATTATTAGAAAATCATAATTTTGAGGCGTCAACCCTTTCTCATCTAGCTTAATTACTAAAGGTTTTTAAAAATACCTTTTTTTAGGTTTCTGTACTCAGTGATGATTTAAAGTCTTCTTTCAACAAGATCTACATACTCATACCTTAGAGAAATACTGATAGATATAGGCATAAGAACTATAATTTCGATTAGATAGATGAAATGATATATATATATATATATATATATATATATATATATATATATATATATTATATATATCGGTAGGTATTGGATGGATCGACACACACACACACACACAGACATATATATATATATATATATATATATATATATATATATATATATATATATATACATATATATATGTATATATATATATAATATATATATATATATATAATATATATATATATATATAATTATTATATTATATATATATATATATATATATATAAATTATAAAACAAAAACCATGAAATAATAGTGCTCAACTTTAGTATAAAAGGAGCTATTTATAAACATTTGAAATATGATTAAGATAGTTTGACTTCTTAATTATCTTAATTATATTTCAAATGTTTATATATATATATATATATATATATATATATATATATATATATATATATATATATATATATACAGATGTGATCAAAAGCAACATTACATTTTTGTTTTCTGTTATTCTCTTTCTTTACCTTATAAATCCACAAGTGTCATATAATAACACCAGAGGCCACAGATACAAACTGAACAAAGCCATATGCAACACATCACTCGGACAACATTTCTTTAGCCAGCGAGTAATTGATCAATGGAACTACCTTCCAATTTCAGTTGCGGACGCTCCAGACCTAAACGCCTTCAAGAGGCAATTTGACAGTCTCTGTCTAAACTAAAGATCCAGATTAGTTGAGCCCCCCATCAAACTAAGATAACTGCAGAGAATTATCCATACGCCTAGATCAACAAAGGCACTGAAAGCCTAATTCGCTGGACACTCTATACTATACTATACAATTAACTGAAAG
>NC_088368.1:32700461-32707961 GCF_034508935.2 Berghia stephanieae | reverse complement strand
ATAGATCCCAACCCCAATTACTCTTACCCGTTTTACACGCCCACAGAAAACACACACACACACACACACACACACACACAGACAGACACAGACATACACACACAACACACACACACACACACAGAGAGAGAGAGAGAGAGAGAGAGAGAAAGAGAGAGAGAGAGAGAGAGAGAGAGAGAGATGTCGGGGTGTTCCAAATGTGTTTATTTAGTGTTAAAATGATCAAAATTATAATCTATCAGATTTACGAACAATAAGAAATTATACTCATTATTATATGTGTCAGTGTATACATAATCAATCGGAAGGTGAAAATTTGGATTTGCATTTTCTGAAAGAATATACTCTCCTGAGCATTTTAATCTTTATTTGAAGTAAATCGGGTGATTTTTCATGAAGTTATGGTCAGATGTATGGGAAAGGTATCCAGCAACTTTTCTCAAATTTCATATTTTTTTTCAACTTGACTAGCTGTAAACAATATTTAGAAGTGAAATTAAGCTTTGGTATTTCCCGAAAATGTACAATAAGGGTTGATTTAATCATTTATGACAAGACCTCATTTTTGACAAAAAAAACGACTTTCTAACTAAACTTGGCAATATCTCAGTTCAACCTTTTCATCATCCGACTGAATTCATATCAAGTTAATACTAGCTCCATAGTTTAGAATAGTATACATACAAGGTTCTACATTTAAATCACCCCGACATATGAGTGATTTGAGTTGATGAGCCCAATATTTCTGGAAATCCAAGATTATTCATCTTCATGGGAGGAAAGCTGATTTCGGGAGATTTCTTTCCTTTTTCACTATTGTCCGAATATTTTTCCAATTGATTTGTTAACCGCCTATCCGTCGCTTTCTGATTTTATAATATGCGGCTATGTAGTCTAGTGGTATGACACTCGCTTTCGGATGGGAAGGTCCTGGGCTCGGCGCATAGTTGAGTCCTTGGAGAAGGCCCTTTACTCACATTCTCTCACCGTACTCAGATGTAAAATGAGTACCTGGCCGTTAACAGCATGGTCTCTGTTCGAAAAATTGTAATATCGCCTAACAGGCGTCATGTCCCGTCCTACTTGTTAAATGTTGCTTTTTGGCCAGGGACCCCTTGTAAAGCGCTTTGAGCACTTTATATTGTGCTATATGAAATCTCAATTTTAAAAAAATAAAGCTCACTATACAATTATTCACTGTGGCCCGATATTAATCTTTAACTAATTTGAGGGTTGGAACGAAGATGTCTTTGCAGAATATTGAAACTTGGTTGGCAACAGCATATCACCAACGAAGAAATCCCCAGACGCACAAGAATGCAAAACATTGTGGATGAAGTCAAGCACAGAGGATCGATGGAAATGGCTGGGTCACGTACTCCGAATCAAAAAGAGTCTACTGCCCAACACAACACTAAGATAGTCCCCGTCGGGAAAGAGAAAGAGAGGCATACCATTGAGCACCTAGCTGGCCCACGACAGAGATGCCAGGAGGAACTTTCTTGGCGCTTTATGCTCCACCAGGGAACCAAGAGGATAAGGTAAAAACAAAAGAAAAGCTTGTCAATTTTTAATGGTTTTTATTTCAATTCAATCTTCCAATACCACCCACCATAAACATTAAAGTAAAGCTGATACAGTTATCCTCACCTGTGCCCTTTATTTTTTCCAGGGTGGAGTAACACGCCCCATAGAAGCAAGGGATCGTCTTCACCTTTTCCGGAAACATCACGAAACCGGTTGCCGGGCAATCTTCACCGTTAGTGGAGCTGCTGCATTCGATGCAGGTCAAGATGGCTGGAAATAACATCATGTTTCTAGTTTATGATGAAATATAACCCCAAGTGTAACCAACCAATCATCTCTATTTGGTGTCATGTCCGCAATATAATTGATAGTCAAAATAATCCGCCGTCATAGGACAAAGGGTCTCACATAGGTCATTGGATCAAAATGAGCTATTGACACTATTCTTGAGCTAAACACGCATTTTTTTCTCTCTGGGTTTCGTGACTCAAAGTCAATAAATAAATGTTTTATTTTTAAAATAAGATATTACGACAAAAACAGGAGCAAAACGTGCTTTGGCTCTCCTGTACAATCTGTTATTATTATTTTTTTTTCTTTCGGCATGAGACCCTTTGTCTAAACTCACTCAACCCTAACACCGACTATATCCGTAGTTTACCCGGGTTACTTTTCTTCTTCTTCTTCTAGGTTCCATGCCTGGTCCAGGCTTCGGATACTGCATGAATTATCTCTCTCCATTTCTCCCTGTCTCTTGCTTTTTCAAACAGCTCTTGGATTGTTAGGTTGGTGAAGCCCTTCAGTTGGTCTATGAGTTTTTCTTTGTCTCCCCCGGGCGCGTTTACCAGGTATTTTTCCACAACTTGCCAGGTATTCATTCTTATCTTTCCTTACTATGTGTCCGAAAAAGGATAGTTGTCGATCCGCTATTAAGGGCATTAGTTTCCTTTGTTGGTATGTTTGTTTTAGCACTTCTTCGTTCGTTTTGTGTGCAGTATACGATATTCTCTGCATCCTTCTCAAGCACCACATTTCAAAAGCTTCAATGTTCTTTTGTGTTTCTGCATTTGTAGTCCAGCTTTCGCATCCGTATAACAAGATTGGCCACAAGATAACAATAACAAGATTGACTCGGAATCTAATCCCGAACGACATCTGTTTGTTTTTCAAAATGTTTCCCAGGTCCATGAAGGCCTGTTTGGCTTGAGTTATTATTGCTCGTATGTCTCGGTTACATCTTCCATCTGTTGTCACTATTGAACCTAGGTATTTAAACTTTCTACGTTGGTAAGTTTCTCGCCGTGAATCGTTATATTGCAGGTGTTGTTGTTTTCGGGGTTTTTCTGTATTACCATGCATTCCGTTTTGGTGATATTCACTTCCATTCCCTTGGCTTCACTATCTACTACCATTTTGTCAACAATCTTTTGAAGTTGGATTTCTGATGTTGCAATGAGTACCGTATCGTCTGCGTATCTTATATTATTTATGTTGTGACCTCCTACTTTTATTCCCTCCATATTAGTTATGCCCCTCATGATTGTTTCTTGGTATAGATTAAACAGATCTGGTGAGGCAACACACCCTTGACGGACTCCTTTCTTAATAGGAATGGAATTTCCTGTAGAGTTTCCGATTTTGATAGATGCCTGCTGGGTGTAGTATAATGTTTGCATGAGTCTGAGGTCTTTCTCATCAGCGCCAATGGAGTGCAGTTGTTTTAGTATTTCTTCGTGGCGTACTCTATCAAAAGCTTTTTTGTAGTCAACAAAACAGAGGTATAGTGGGGTCTGAACCTGTATAGCTCTTTCACTTAAAACACAGAGGAGGTATATTGCGTTCCTTGTCCCTCTGTCAGGTTGGAATCCATATTGTTCTTCTGCGATTTCGGGTTAATCTTATTCCTTAGCCTGTTGATAATTATACGCAACAGTATTTTGTTGATGTGGCTTATTAAACTTATAGTTCTAAAATTTTCGCATCTGACTGCACCTGCTTTCTTTGGTATTGCTATGAAAATAGAGTTACAGAGATCTTCTGGAATTTTCCAGTGTTGTATATATTGTTGAATAATATGTGAAGTTCATCAATTGCTCGATCTCCTAGGCTTTTTAATACCTCTACAGATATTTCATCAGGGCCTGTTGCTTTACCATCCCTCATTCGTTCCATGGCATGTTCAATTTCACTTTTGGTGATGTTTGGTCCGCTTAATGGTTCTTTGAATTTCAGTGGTGGTTCATTTCTATTTGGATCATTGTACAGTTCGCCTATGTATTCTACCCATCGGCTTTCTATATGTTGTTCTTCAAATAGCAGTTCCCCTTGTTTGTTTTGGATACAACTTCCTGCTGCTTTGCTTTTCCTTTTCCCTGATAGTTCTTTTATTCTTTGGTGAGCTTGTTGGGGGTTGGGTTTGTATTCTCTTTCGATTTCGCAGCATTTCCAGTCTAGATAGTTCTCGTGTGCCTCGATGCATTTGGATTTAATGTGGTTGTTCAATGTTTGGTATTCTGCAGACCCTCTGTTGCATTTTCGTCTTTCTTCAAATAGGTTTAGAATTTCATTTGTCATCCATTCCTTTTTGCTGTTTATTTGAGCTATTGGTAAATGCTTTTCTGCAGTTGCTTTGACAGACTTGTGGAATATATCAAAATGTTTTTCACATTTTTCGTTATCAGGTTCACTTTGGCTTTGTATCATGAGTGCATTTTCAAATTCTTCTCTCATTTTTGTTTGTATGCCATTGTCTTTGCATAACCTGTAATCCCTCTTTATTCTACCAGCAGTTCTCTGAATAGCTTTAAACTTTATCCTTACTGTACAAACAACTGGGACATGGTCACTGTCTACATCGGCGCCTGGGTAGGTTTTGCAATTTAATATGCCATTTCTGAATCTTGATGATACTGCTATAAAGTCTATCTGGTTCCTTGCTCTGTCCCCTGGTGATTGCCATGTCCAGGTTCTTCTTGGGTGTTGTTGAAACCAGGTGTTTGAAATCATTAATGTATTTGTTCTACACCAATCTGCCAGATGATTCCTCGTTCATTTCTGTCTCCGAGTCCATGTGGTCCGATTATGTCACCATCTCTGCCTCTGCCAATCTTAGCATTTAGGTCCCCCATTACCATAAGGACTTCTTGTGATTTACACATTCGTTTTGCTTTGTCTAGTGAATGGTAAAACTCTGTCATATCTGCATCTGTCGCCTCTTCTGTTGGTGCATAAACTTGAATAATATTGGTGTCAACTACAGGTCCTCTTAGCTTAACCAGCAAAACTCTGTCTGAGATTGCTACGTGCCCTTTGTAAAATTTGGTTGATTGTTGGTCTAAGATCATCCCTACTCCTTTTTGAAAAGAGGTTCCACCACTCCATATGATCTTATATGTCGTGTTGTTTTCTTGTTTTGACATGGTTCCCTGCTCTTTCCATCTCATCTCTGCCAGGCCAAGAATATTTATTTGGAGCCGTTTCATTTCTTTTAGAATGTTGTTTAGTTTTCCTTTTTGGGCACAGGTCCTGACATTCCATGTCCCAATTTTGGTTTTGTCACATTTGTTAAATTTATTTCGCCTAGTAGCTGGCTGACGGTTCGGTGTGACCTGACGAACATCACGCTCCCAACCGAGCGAGCAGCAGTCTTCCGTGAAAACATGCTCCCCTTTACGCTGTCCCCGTTTAACTTTTTGGACTTATTCATGCAGTTAACTCGGCAAAGTTACAAGAATGGTTTGCCATTGCCTATTCTTGTCGCCCTCTGCAGTTGGCCAGCTTGACCTGTTACCGTTCGACACCACGAGGAGGTTGCAGTAGGTCTTGATGATGATCTATCTTTGCAGACTTGGCATCATCCATTTGTCGAACTTTTACCCCATGCCTATTCATTACATTTTTCTGAGACAAATTATAGGCTTACTATCAAAGCTATTGTCTTTCGTTTTTGCATGTTAATGATAGTTGAATAAAACTATCTCCTATTTATCTTTTATACATTTTTTCCAATTTTGAAAAGTAGCAAAAATCGCTAGGATTCAGAGAGTTAAGACGGTAGAAATGATCAGACATGAGACCAAACTTTTTTTTTCAATGTAAGAATTTATATTAACCGTTTTGGTTTCCACAGCGTCTAGTTTACCCCGACATAAAAGAAGTTTAAGGCTGTTGGATCACAAATATGTGATCCACCCTCTCAAAACGGTACTTTGTCGGAATGAATTGAACTTCGAAAAGCGAAATTAAAGTTAAAATGATAAGAAATAGAGACTTCAAGGTTAATATAATATATAGTTTATGTATAATAGTCAAGGAAATTACCCAATTACCCGTTTAATTCTATGATAATAGTTCATGTTAATTTTTTACGCTGCAAATATTATTTTCATTCTTTTACAATTCCTTAAATAAAGATAATAGAAATTAAGAGTAATTCACCAATAGTCTATAAATAACTAAAATACCCAAATCGACATGCACTTACTTGCAGGTCTGACAACCCTTATTGTTATGGGCTCATTGGGTTTTTTTTAGATGAGCTTTTATATAGCGCAATATCCACTAAACGTGCTCAAGGCGCTTTACAAGGGGTCTCTGCCCAACAGTAACACGTAACATGTAGAACAAAACATGACGCCTGTTAGGCGATATTACAATTTTTTCAGACATAAATAACGCTGTTAACGGCCAGGTACTCATTTTATACCCGAGTACGGTGAGAGAATATGAGTAAAGAGCCTTTTCCAAGGACTCAACTATGCGCCGAGTGAGGCTAGAACCCAGGACATTCCGATCTGAAAGCGAGTGTCATACCACAAGACCACATAGCCGTTGTGATGTTGTGATGGAAATATTACAAGAAGGTTAACACAAGCCCATATTTGCGTTCAGTAAACAGACCTCTGCACCCCAAATCTATCATGGAAATTGCTTACTTGTCAATGCTGTAGTGGAGTGTATCACAAGCAGACAGGCGGCCCAGATGGGTGTGTGAGTTACTATAATATTCATTGTCTTTATCCTCAACCTTGGAGGGAGAAGAAGGAGGGGGAATGGGGGGGGGGGGGGGGTTAAGTTTTGGCACTTGTTAGCAACTTCTTATTTGATACGCTGGTGATTGAATGAGTTTAAGTCAAATACACACCAGTAGTTTTGCTCTCCAGATCAATCGTGTCAACACGCAACACTGGGTGTAATTTTTAAGGTTTATAGTTTGATTGAAATAATCTAGTGAGCACTAATCACCCAGTTGGCGGTCTAAACCATTAACGAAGTGCTTAGTAACGTTTATTCTACGACAGTTTTTGTTTAAAATCCACTTCTATTACACAATTACACAGGGGAAAAGGCAACACTTCACACCACATAGGTTGAACTATATGTGACCCATTAACGGGGGCTAATATCAGGCTGAAGAAGGTGCAATGAATACACATTTTAGTTGTTTTAAGTCAAGAGCCTATAATATTATTAATTCATCTCAAAATTGGATATTAAATAAATTCAAATTTCATGCATTTGGTTATTTATTTATTCATTTGTTTATTTTTTTTTTGCAATTAATTTAACAATAAATAAACAAATAAAGCGACTGCTATGATCCAATAGGCCAGTGTTTCCCCCTAAGTTTCCAGAACTGCTGATTTATAACACCTAACGGCCCGCTAGGAACCCTTTAATATATATATATATATATATATATATATATATATATATATATATATATATATATATATATATATATATATTATCGATCGAACCCAGGACCTTCCGATCCGAAAGCGAATGTCATACCACAAGACCATATAGCTGCGCCGGAAGGGGGAGCATGATAAGGGAGAGGAGGAAGAAGAACGTTGACTTTTTATTTTCTTTTAAAATCAACCCCGTCCTGACCAACTCTATAAAGAGTATGGTCATATTCGTCACGATAAAATGAACATTTTCCTTCTTCATATTTGTTTTCTACATTAA
>NC_088368.1:32630461-32692961 GCF_034508935.2 Berghia stephanieae | reverse complement strand
TGTCTTGTCCTGTTCAAAATAGATAGAATGCGCTTGGCCAAGGAGTTCACAACATTGCCATCCGGAAGTATAACGGACCAACACACAAACTCTGTGTAACCATGAACTTTTATAGTCTGGTTAATACAGTTTAGTGAGAACAACTCACAAACGCGGATGGCAAAAACAATAACAAAGGCCTGAGTGACGTCATCTGCATACTATCTATAGAGAAAGGGATAAATAGTTTACCCTCGTGTGTGAGTGGTTGCGTGTCATAGTCATGTTTTTAAATTGTTTCTGTTGTTTATGTGTGTAGTGATGACTCTCTCACACTCAATTTCAATGCCGAAAGAGGAATTCCCGCACACAAGAAAGGGGAATTGGGGTGGTATTTGGCATACATATTGTATAGTATCAAGTTCTAAATAGATAACTGATTAGAATTATATTATGATATATAAACACAATGCCGAATACAATTCCGAAGTTTCCTTATTTCAAATGAAGTAAAGCTCCAAAACCTAATGGTAGTGATTATAGTACTGGTGTCAGTGAGGTGATGTGGTGTTGGTGGTGGTTGTAGTTGTAGTAGTAACAGTGATGATGATGTGGTGGTGGTGATGATTGTAGTTGTAGTAGTAGTGGTAGTGATGATGATGTGGTGGTGGTTGTAGTTGTAGTAGTAGTGGTAATGGTAATGATATGGTGGTGGTGGTGGTTGTAGTAGTAGTGGTCGTGATGATGATGTGGTGGTGGTGTTTGTAGTAGTAGTGGTAATGATGCGGCTATGTGGTCTAGTAGTATGACACTCGCTTTCGGATCAGAAGGTCCTGGGTTCGAGCCTCGCGCTCGGCGCATAGTTGAGTCCTTGGAAAAGGCTCTTTACTCACATTCTCTCACCGTACTCAGGTGTAAAATGAGTACTTGGCCGTTAACAGAGTTGTCTTTGTCCGAAAAATTGTAATATCGCCTAACAGGCGTCATGTCCCGTCCTACATGTTAAATGTTGACCAGGGACCCCTTGTAAAGCGCTTTGAGCACATTTAGTAGATATTGCACTATATAAAGCTCAATTTAAAAAAAAAAAAATTCAATGATGATGATATGGTGGTGGTGGTTGCAGTAGTAGTAGTGGTAGTGATGATAATGTGGTGGTGGTTGTAGTTGTAGTAGTAGTGATAGTGATGATGATGTGGTGGTGGTTGTAGTAGTAGTGGTAGTGATGATGATGTGGTTGTGGTGGTTGTAGTAGTAGTTGTAATGGTGATGATAGGGTGGTAGTGGTGGTTGCAGTAGTAGTGGTAGTGATGACGATGTGGTTGTGGTGGTTGTAGTAGTAGTGGTAATAGTAATGATATGGTGGTAGTGGTGGTTGTAGTAGTAGTGGTAATGGTAATGATATGGTGGTGGTTGTAGTAGTAGTGGTCGTGATGACGATGTGGTTGTAGTGGTCGTAGTAGTAGTGGTAGTGATGATTATGTGCTGGTGGTGGTGCAGTAGTGGTAGTGATAATGATGTGGTGCTGGTGGTTGTGGTAGTAGTGGTAGTGATACTATTGTGGTGGTGGTTGTAGTAGTTGAGGTAGTGATGATGTGGTGGTGGTTGTAGTAGTCAGGGGCGGTTGGTCACATTGTATTTAAGGCGGCACAAATCCGAAATACAGAATCAAATTTTATTGGTCTAGTTACTTTAACTAAATTTGACCTACTTTGTATGTGTGTGTGTGTGTGTGTGTGTGTGTGTGTGTGTGTGTGGAGAGGGGGGTATTGCAATTGTTTGTCTTTATGTGTGCATATGTTTGCATATGTGCGTATATTTGTGTGTGCATGTATGTGTGTGTGTGTGTGTGTGTTAGAATATTAATGAGACATACTCACAAAAGAGCATCAATTATCTTGTACAAAACGTGTCTGTTAACTTTCACCTGTTCGTTATAACGACTCACAGACGCAGCATGTCCTGTTTCCAACTGATTTCTTATATCTACAACGTTGAAAAGTTTATATTTAACAGCATCTGTGACATGGCTATTTGATTCAGAATGTTTCTTCAGTGCCTGAGAGATGTGCGCAATATCACTGAATCCTCCTGTTGTCCGTTATAGCTTACATCACCAAAAATCAAGCAATAAAAACAATGAAGCGTTTTACGGCTTTCACTTACACTGGCAGTAAGCCATTCAACAGTTTAAAAATAATCATTAAATCGGCGCTGTCTCCCCGGAGTGTTAGAAACTAAGTTAAAATTCACTGGTTTGTGTGGACCTAAATCTTTCACCACTATTTTCTCTTGAGGGGATAAGTGTCGGAATTGATTTTCAATTTAAAAATCAACATGATTCATGATTGGTTACAAATTACAGAAATAACTTTTTAAAATAAAATGATTCAAGAAATCTTTCCAAAGATAAAAACAGGTAGGTTTCATAAACAATGACAACAGCGATAAGACATTTTCTCTGAATACTAACGGTATGGCACACAACTTTAGAATAATTGAATTTAAAAATCCACATTAAATTCCAAACGCAAAGTACTTGTTAACTTCACACACAATCAGCGACATCTTTATAATTATACTATTATTAGACAATGCACACAATACAAGTTGGGTAGGGATCGTTGGGAGTGTGTCGGGGATGAAGGACTCCGTGGGGTCAGGGATTTTTATTTATAGTACCTTGGGGCTCTTCTCGGTGCATACTTTGTTTAATGTTCTTTTTGATATTTAATATATATTTAAGCAAAACCAACAATGATAAAATATATATTTATTGCCATTCTCTTCATCCGTATATCTTAGTGAAGCAAAGCCTCTTCTTTCAGTGATAAAACTGATAGGGTTTTAATTTATCCCAAGTAGGACCTCAGGGCGTGCATCGCTAGATTGGCCGTCTTGGCCTAATTATTCAAGCAGTGAAAGACAATAGTTAGTTGGGGAGGGAGGGTGGAGGGAGATTGGGGAGTGGTAACACTAACTTTCTTCAAGGTACAACAGAGTATAGGATAAGGACAGGACGGCCAAACGAAGACTGGCTCATATAAACAACAAAAAACTTCCCCACCACACCACACCCTCCGCTCATTGTCACCCCGCGCAGGCCACGGGGGAAAGATGAAACGTGCCGATTTGACGCCACCTTCGCTGAGCGACGCACGAGTCATCAAATATTATATTCAAAACAAAAAGCAGTATGTGCTAAATTTTTAATTTTATCAAAATTTTAAAATTGAAGTTTTTTGTTTGGTTGACATGCTAATCTACGGAAAATATAGGGCGGCACAAAACAACTTCGCTCTATTGACCGACCGCCAGTGGTAGTCGTAGTGGTGGTGGTGGTGGTTGTGGTAGTAGTGGTAATGATGATGATATGGTGGTGGTGGTTGCAGTAGTAGTGGTAGTGATGACGATGTGGTTGTGGTGATTGTAGTAGTAGTGGTAGTGATGATGATGTACTGGTGGTGGTGTAGTAGTAGTGGTAGTGATAATGATGTGGGGCTGGTGGTTGTAGTAGTAGTGTTAGTGATGATATTGTGGTGGTGGTTGTAGTAGTAGATGATGTGGTGGTTGGAAAACACATTACAGGTTATTATAATACATGATTACACACATTCTCCAACTTCATTTTTTGACAGCTTCATTGTGCCATAAATATACGCAACAGTTCTGAAACATTTTATCGTGGATTTTGATATTGTTTGTTGTTTTTCTTGTGTCGTTATGTTGACATAGAGACCGAATGAATGGTAATGACTACATTCTCAGCCAACAATAAAATGGCGCTGAATGCTTTCATTGGTGGACACTTTTTAGGCTTCGTACGTATTCTCATTCGTTTAATTCTATGGAGATATGACAAGTAATTGGTTGTGTTGATGAATGAATGAATAAATAAATGAATGTCCGGAGTACAAACTGCTGTAACTGTCATGTTTATCGTTGGTTGTATTTTGGATTAATAACCTAAAGAAAACAATTTTCAGTTCAAATGATAATACGGTGATAGCTAAGATCTAAATCTAATAATATCTAATTTTTCTTTTTCTTTTTCTTTTTCTTTTTTTTTGGACGAAATCACTTGATTCAGTTCAATCGATCATCGTGTCCAGGATTTTTTCATTGACTATTTTTGACGGTAATGTCGCTTGAAAATACTGTTCTTTACATTCAATAATAACAGTAACAACAGTGGGCATTCGCGGGAGACCATCCACAAGTTCCTCGCCTAGGCCTGGAGGTAGTTTCGCTTTATATTGTTATTTTAACCGTGGATCTTTTGTTAGACATTTATTTATTCAATTTGTCAATTTTTTAAAGCATTTAAAAAAATATAGAACAAACCTTGATTGATTGGGATGACCATTGTTTTGGCTCTCCGTCAGCCGTCAGTGACCCACCTCGCTCATACACTCAATTTCAATACGTCATAACCAAATCATTCGGTGGTAGAAGTGAATGAGAATGATTTTAGATATTTTAAACTTTACTATGGATTTTCTCCTTAGAAGAAATTAAGCTGCAGGTGCGATTTCCATGACTGCAATGAGATGTGCAATAAGAGAACTAAATGTATGGAATAAGGAAAAGAATGTCAGTGGTGAGGTATTGATCAATAAGGGGAGAGAGAGAGAGAGAGAGAGAGAGAGAGAGAGAGAGAGAGAGAGAGAGAGAGAGAGAGGGGGGGGGGGGGGGGCGAGAGAGAGAGAGAGAGAGTATAAAAATAAACGAAGTGGTTGTTCAGAGTCGACTCTGGATAACTGTAGATGGTTATTCAGAGTCGACCCTGGATAACCATGTGTACAGATATTAAGAGCCGAGTAGCCTATCGAATTATCGAGTTGAGTTCTTGCGAGATGAGTTTGTTTCAATTTGATACCAGTTTACTACGGTTATTTTGTGACTTTGGCAATTTTAATGCCAAATCCTTAAAATTTGGCGATTTTTCAACTTCAGTCGCTTATAAATAAGAATCTTTAATCAATTGCAAATCATATTCCATCAACAAAGCAAATTTAAATTAGCTTATAAACAATCATTTCTTAAATCGATCAACCTAACTTATTATCTCTCTATTACCAAATGATATCTATAAACATAATATGAATGAAGGGTGGCTGAGAGAGAGAGAGAGAGAGAGAGAGAGAGAGAGAGAGAGAGAGAGAGAGAGAGAGAGAGAGAGAGAGAGAGAGAGAGAGAGAGTTAATGAATTGATTTTTTAAAATTGTTTTATAATTAGACACAAGTTGTAATGAATTCTATAAACAAATTCAGAACAATCAAACAAAAACAAAACAAAACTTTAAAAGGAAGAAAAAAAAAGACACGCTTATAAACCTTATAAAATCGTCAAATGAATGTATTATCATGTTACAGCTAAAAAAAGTACACAAATATTTACACCCATTTGCTCCATCCCCTTCCCTTTCGATCATCTTCCCATTCATGGCCACCACGTGTCTTGTGCTGCCTTTGACATTTGGCGCCAGCGTGTCTAGACTAACGTCATAAATAAAGGAGTGTCACCAAAATTCATGCAACTGAGCAGAGGTATCAAAAAATGATAGAAGGCATATTATTGTTTTTTTCCCCCTGAACTACTACTGAGCAGAAAATGTTTGACATGACAAAAAACAACGGAACATTTATGAATAAATCCTAAAATCCCAGAAATCCGCGGAAGATTATCATCACTAGTCCCCACTATATTTTTTAAAATATTTCTTTTTTTTTTTTTTGGTGCAAAATCTCGACAATTTGAAAAAAGTTGCAAATTTTGCGGCCGCAATGCAAATCACCGATGCAAAAAAACTGCCATGACAGAAGAGACAAGAAAATACCAAAAAGTAAAACGATTTTTTCCCGTAGGGTTAAACAGAGGTGGGAGAGAAGAAAAAAACAGAAAAACCGTGTGGTTGGTAACTGGAAATTCATCACTCATAACTGTCTACAGTTATTCAGAGTCGACTCCCCGACTCTGAATAACCGTAGACAGTTATTCAGAGTCGACTCCCCGACTCTGAATAACCGTAGACAGTTATTCAGAGTCGACTCTGAATAACTGTAGACAGTTATTCAGAGTCGACTCTGAATAACCGCAGCCAAAATAAAAGGGAAACTATGCATAGAATAGTGACAAGATTTGATAACAAGTGGCCATTAGATTGATTATACATGTGGCCGCAGCTGTAAGCCACATCTCAGCCTATGTCACCATTTTTTTGTCTTCATATTTTACCCATCCATCTATGTCAGAATTTGGCGTCCGTGCAATATGTACATGTGTGCAGGTCTGACATCTGTTTTCATTTATGGGCCTAGTTTAACATTGTTATAATGGACAATATTTTGTATCATTTTTTTGAGATTTCCATAACAACAATGAGTCCATAATAAATTGGGTTATCAGACCTGCAAAAAAATGCATCTCGTGTAATGTCTTCAGTCTAAATACCCTTTCATTTCTTTTTCCCCTAAAAAATCTCCTCTGTAATATTTACTTGCTCGTTGAAAAATGTTAAAAGTTAATGTCTAATCAAATTACTCCATTGTTGTTTTTTTTCTTAACAGGACGTACAGTCGTTGAAATGACATTTTAAACAATGGATGGAAAAGATAATGCAAACACAAATGCACAACAATGTGAAAGTGTTGTGGAAGAAATGGATACAAATTCAAGTGCTTTCCATGATCGGGATGGAAGCATTCTTTGTGTCGGAAGAAGTAAAGATGATACAAACGTTATGATAGATAATGTTGTGGATGGAGGAAATACAGATAATACAGATATTTTGGTGGATCAGGATTTAGATTTAAGCATTGATCAGGAAGCAGAGGACTCTAATAGTGACAGTGGTAATGAACATGCTGATATAGAAGAAGAGGAGGGGGAGGAAGAGGAAGAATCAGGAGAATATACAGATCAATCAAAAACACAGAAGAAAGTTCCAGGCCAGACTGTGAAAGATTCTGTTTTTGAATCCTTTTCATTTACAGGGGATGGATTAAATAGCGTAGAAAGTGCTGAGGTAAAATTTTATTTTATATAGTTTAGATGTTTCAATTTTGTTTTAGTTTTCTCTTTAGTGTATTTGTTATTTCTCTTAAATCAATATTACTTTCATATTTTTCTTCATGTTTTTGTGTCACTTTGATGTAAAGGTTTAATCTTGAAGGCAACCTTAAAAAGGTCTGAAGATTCCATTAGGCACCTCCACGATATGCTCTTTTAAGAAAGACATTTTGCACACATTGTCCAAGCCGTATTGGTGGATGGTTGGTCAAATTTGGAGATCTGCCTGGTGTAAAGCACCAGTATCTGTGTATTACATGAATACTGTCCCATCATCAGGAAAATAAAAACAAATTTAAGAAATTCATGCTCACAAACGGAACAAGGCCAAACAAAAAAGGAGAAAAGAATAGACTACCTTGCTAAAAAATAACACAGAACAAAAATCAGAAGGAGAGGTTGTTATTTGTTGTTTTTTTTTGTTTTATGTTTTTGATGATGATGGTGATGATGATAAAAATAATATTATTAATGATAATAATAATGATTATGATGACGACGACGACGATGATGATGGTGACAATTATAATAAAATAATAATAATAATAATAATAATGATGATAATAATAAAAATAACAGATAGATAGCTAAAAACATGATGGTATGTGATTGGAGGATAAGTCTTGACATCCTTTGTCCAATTCTCCAATTTTATGTGATATGGATCAATCCCAACACATAAAATTTTTTATGGTAGCATTTTTTCGATACAGTGTCCATTGTGTTGAAAGCATTGGTCGCCATTTTGAAGAAATCTGTACCGTAATCAAGGGACTGAACCGTGTAATATGTCAAATATTAACTCCCTTAGTCCTTACCACATATGTACTCTCTATAGGTCAAATAGGTCAGGGTGAACCAGATGCTGATAATTGACCTTAAAGTGCAAATGGTCAAATTTGAGTGAAGTTAATATCACTTAATCATTGCCATACTAAAGACTGAAATTAAAGTTGCCAATGAAAATATGGGGCACATTTCCAATTCAAAATGTGAAAATGAATAAATACTATGACTTTATCATGTGAAGATGTAAGGGAAATCACTCAGTAAAATAATTAAGTAAATGGAGAATATTCCTAGATTATTATAATGATATGATTTTTAAACTAAAAGTTGTGCGTGTCCATTTATAAAACGAATAGGTAACAAAATCCCTTGAACAGTGGTTTAACCAGAGATTTTACTCCATACGTTTATACCTTCATACCCGATTTTGGATAAAAAATAATAGAAATAATTATAATAGAATAATGATGATATTAATAATAATAATAATAATAATAATAATAATAATAATAATAATAATAATAATAATAATAATAATAATAAAAATAATAATAATAATGATTATAAGTACTGCAAATTATCATAATTTTAATTTATTTGTTTGAAGTGTGTGAAATCACTGAGTGCTGAGTCAGAGCAATGGGTTAATCGAGACGCATGTAACACAGCATATGTCGACACACAGAAACAGTTTATCTGTATTAAGTTTCCAGCTGTCATCAAGAATAAGGACAAGGCATTGACATGCCTGGGTGGGATCGACAACATTTATGAGGTTTGTGGGGAGATTTTGTTGGTTAAACAATTAGATCAGTTCATGTGTTTGATGAAAAAAAAAAATAAAACAAACTGATAATGGTTTAAAAATTACCCTTTATAAAGAACTTTTGTGAAGATTTTGTGTACTATGATGTTGATGATATATATTGCACACAAAACAGATGCTCTTGCTTCTTTTAAATTCTCTATTGTTGAATATGTATTAGTATAACAAAAATGAATATCAATACCCTTCTTCAGCCAAAAAACAAAAAAATATAAAATAATCATTTGGTTATTGTAATTGACAGAAGAAGGACTTAGAAATTTAGAGCAAGAAACATTCCGTGTTTGGTATTTTGTTCTTTTTGAAGCTGTTATATTCATTTTTATTTATTAATTTTTACAGTCCACAGCTTCTAGCATTTTGGTATCATTCTCTTATGCAAATGTTCATATTTATGTCTTTCATTTAAATTAACTTTTTATGTTCTTTTTTTTTCTCTTTTCCTTTAAGGCCAGTAAGGTGGGGAAAATAGATCTTGTATTCCGACCCGATGACCCTTACAGCAAACCTGTCATTGGTTTGTATAAAAAGAATAGCCATGTTCTTGTGAAATGCAGAAGGCGCCGAAAAGTTGGCCAGGAGAATCAGGCATCCACGTCTGCTTCCAGCATGGGAGATGAGGTGGACGATGGCTACGAGTACAAAGTGGAAGTGTTAGGAATAGTCAGTGGGATTTTCAAATTTGATCGTAAGTTGTTTTTTGTTGTTGGTGTTATTAATGTTTTTGTTTTTGTTGTTTTGCTGTTATTGATGATTCTTGTGTTTTTGTCAACGCTCTTGTATAGCTTTTAATTATAAATGTTGTATCAGGAAAACTTATTTGTAATTCTTATCTCAATGACTTCTATAACAAAATGATTTTTGCATAAAAGTTCCTGATGTTTTTTGTCATCTTACATATGCTCCCTTTCTATGAGATCTGTTGAATACCACATTTTTTTCAAAGCATTGGAAATCAAATTGATTAAAAATGCAAAAGTGAAGATATAAAAAGAAGAACCTTTTTATATATTTATTTATTTATATATTAATTAATTTATTTAAATGAAATAATGAATAAGAAGAGAGAAAAAAATTACAAACAAATACACAATTGCCCTTTTTTCTTCTGCTTCTGATTAGTGATGAACCTCGCCATAGAGCTATTTTTATCATGCAAAACGCACTTTATTGATTCACAATATCTACTCTGGTTAGTTACTCCATCATATGGAAAGTTTTGTCATCGCAACAAATTGGAGGGAATACAGTTGTCGTGATTACGAGACATAACTATTTGTTGCTTTTAGTGGGTATGCATCTATTCTAGTTTTGTTCACAATTCACAGGCCCCTGTGATTATCAATACCTCCCGGTCACAAAGAAAACAGACGGAAGCGAGGGGTTTGAGGAGCTTCTCTCTGACTTGATGATCAAGTTTGAAGACGACAGACAGGGATTCATCAACCGCGATGTCCCATTATTTTTGCCACCTTACGTCTTTTCCCGTTCTGAGAGACCTGCTAACTACATTTTCCAAAATGATGAAAAAATGGAGGAAAAGCACATTGGGATGGGTGAGTGAGCATTCTGGGTAGGTTAGATTTCTTTGCAGAATTGGTGACAAAGTAGAATTGTGTGTCGATTAGCAAAACCAAGACAATCAATATTGAGCATGATCAATGACTGGTTGGGTTTCAATGATCACAAAATTTAACTGCATTGTTGTGTTATCGAGTAAGGCATTTTATATATCTTGCCGACAAGGCTCAGGCATGGTAGATACCAAGGTTTATGTGATGATAGATTTGTAAGACTGTTAGTAAAATAAAAATTGTCTAACAGATTGCTCTCCCATGCTTTTTATACTTTATACAAACGGCTGTAAAAGCTGCTTACAATATTATTATTCTATACCTATTACCAAGTTTTACTTTACCACATTCATTTACTTATATTATGTTTATGTGCCGACATTTTATACGTCTGTACAAAAATTTCCTTTTTGGATGAATAAAGTACATTATTATTATTATTATTATTATTATTATTATTATTATTATTATTATTATTATTATTATTATTATTGTCAGAAATAAATACAAATCTTGTTTTCCTATAAAACATGAGTGATTTTTAAATGTATTTCTCCCATCACCAGCCCGCAAGATGCGGAATTCTGGAACCGAGAGGGTGACCTTTGCCTCTAGGGAGGTTCCTCAAGGCCCCAACAAGTATGCCGTGGAAATCCACAAAGCCAGCAAGACCAGCCTGGATCCCTTGAAGAAAGTAAGTCTTGTGTTATAAAACACTACATGGCTGAAGAAAATAACTAGAAGTGAGAAACAGGCGTTTAAATAACTCAACACTGTCTATACAGTTGTTAAAGCCAAAAACCGAAACAAATCTTGTTGTCCTACATGGTGAGTCTTGATGTTGGCCAGGGGCTCCTTGTAAAGTGCTTTGAGCATGTTTAGAGGATGTTGCGATGTATAAAAGCTCAAGTTTTTTGGGTTAAAAAAAATAAAAAATGCCCAGGTCTCTGCACTATAGAAAAGAGCTCAATAAATCTAACATTTCAAAGTTTGTTAGTTTATAATTCCAAAAACTTATTTTGATCTACGTTTGCTTCCAGTTATTTGAGGAGCGGCCCCTGTGGAGTAAAGTAGCCATTGTGGCCAGACTGCAGGCCATTAAAAAGGAGCATCTCAAGAAATACGCGAATATGGTGGCATACAGCTTTAGCACAGGGCCGTGGATGCACCTGTGGTGTCGGTTTGGATACGACCCCCGTCAACACAAAGAGGCCAAAATCTATCAGACTGTGGACTACAGAATCAGGAAAGGTAACTTGGAATTTACCAATTGCACAGAGCTGCCAACTATATGTCAAAAAGGCGTATTATTACACTTTTAAATCAAATCGCACATTTAAGCTTTTATGTTCTAGTTAGTGGGAAGCAAATTGTTGCCTATATTTTTACATTTCAAAATATCACTGCTTTATGGTTTAATTAGAAAGAATTAATCTTTTTTTAAAGTCAAACAAAAAAAACAAACCCTCTATAAAATAACAGAAAACATACAAAACGGCAAAACCCCTCCCCCCCCCCCCCCCCCAAACTCTGGCGTAAATGATTGGACAGGTCACTTCTGAGTAGTAATACCCATAGATTCAAATTTTAATGTATTGTTCACCTAAACATAGTACCAGATTGAAGGATTGAGTAACATTTGGAAATCATTTATACAATCAGGAATCTGTAATCGCAATATTTTATCAGAGAATTACTCTAGTCTCAATCTGAGTCACCTGGGTGGGGTTCCTGACCTCCCATAGCGGGCAGGGGGGTACATACTGTGTCTTCTACCCACCTATATATCTGTTTTCCAACATGCTTTCTATCTTTGTCTTGGAATGAGATTACTTGGTTTTGTCCTGGTCTTGACCAGATGCCCTGGCTGAGAGGGAAGCAGTTCAATGTATAGTTAGTTTTGGGAGATGATATTTTTTTCATTGTAAATCATCTCTCTGTTATGCACTGTATTATGCTTTCTTTATATTATATATGATTTGTCAAACATTTGAGTGTGTTCCTCTCAGCGGGGACCTGTGCTTGTGTCTGGATGAGACTTTTAGTGATCTCAAACTAAGTACTTTGATAGAGTGCTTTTGGAATCTACATCTGTTTCTTATTTGAACCAATTCCCCTTTGTCTTCCCTTTTCTTGGATGCTTTATTGTAATTCTAGAACTTTTTACTATCCCATTTTCTTCCTTTTTACTGGCGCTGATATGACCTTAATGTGTTGCAAGCGCCGTAAAACCCTTAAAAACAAAACAAACAAACAATCTGAGTCACATTTTTAAAATCATCTTTTCTGTGCCTTCAGAATTAGAAAGGTACCTTTTCCTTTTTGTTTGGTTATGAAAATGTGATATATTATCAACTGTCCTGGGAAGGGATGGAGTCTTTTTAAAAGCAAAAAAAAAAGAAAATATTGTATAATTTTGTTATTCTCTTCAGCTTACAATCGTGAGAGGGTAGTGGCCAAACGATCCATGATGACACATCAGCTTGGACGACGAGGTCTCAACAATATCAAAGGTCATCGGTTACCTCCTATTGATACTTTGGGAGCTCCAAAAACTGATGAAAATGATTCAGAATCAACATCACAGGTATAGGTTGCTATGTAAAAATGTTCAGATTTGCACTTATACAGATTAAATTGGTTAAAATATTTAAAATAATTTTGGCAAGCTAAATTTGACCAAACTCACATATTTTTTTTTCTCTACAGATTCTGATTCTGCGGAAGAAAATTGTCAAAAGTATTTTTAAAAAGTGAATTAAACATTGTGAATTTGTAGACATGTGCCATACAATTCATCATGTATTATTACATTAAAAAAAAAATTGTACTGAACCACCCTCATTCTTCCTCCCTTGATTAGTCCATCAACGTCCAGTACCAGTTTTCCCCAAACACAATGCCTCCCCATCGCCAGATGTATTACCAGGTGTGCGATGTCATGCAGGAAGATATTCAAAGACTGGTGCATCTCAACGATGGCAAGGTTAGTGGTGGTAGTTGTGGTAATGATGGTTTTAGTGATAGTGTAGTTGTAGTAATCTTGATGGTGGTGATAGTAATGCTGGTTTTAGTGATAGTGTAGTTGTAGTAATTTTGATGGTGGTGATAGTAATGATGGTTTTAGTGATAGCAATGGCTTTGTGGTCTTGTGGTATGACAGTCACCTTCTGACATAAGATCAAAGAGCGAGGGAATGGAGATACCCATCTCAAGCGCATAGTGCACGATGCCCCCGTTTCGAGCCAAAATAAGTCCTGACAACAATGTACATAGATTCCCTGACTTCGGACTGACATGCATATATGAGATGAAGTTGGTTTGGATGAATTCAATACCTCGAGGGGGCGGGGACATACACTCCTCGAAACTAGGTGAGAAGTTGCCAGGCTTCTCCACCAGTAAGAGGAGATACTGGGTGGTAGCAAATCGGCTTCGGTCGAGGACCTCCTAATGGCAAAATCACTTATCAGTGGGGACTTTCCATCAGTCCAACATGTACCCGATATGTTTTTTTTGTTTGTTTGTTGCTTTAGGTCTCTTCCAACACAATTGAGGTTATATGAGAGACCGCTGAAACAAAAAAACAAGCAATCCAACAAAAATAGTACAAATGTCAATCAAAATCATAACCTAAAGATATCATAAGCTAAATTATAAATAACCAAGAACAAACAGGCAGAGGATTTACAGGAAAAAAAATATCCCCTGTCAAAAATACAATCACAAACCAAAGAAGCAGGATAGGCTAGTAAAGAGAAGAAGAAACGACATCACTATCGGATCGTACACCCATGCGAACATCATAGGTATATGATTCAAGGGTGATGCTCCCATCCAACCACCCGCTACCCGATATGGGAAAGAACCCGAAACCACAGAGCATCTAGTTGAACAGTTTGTTGTGAGTCCTTTGAAAAGGCTCTTTATTCATATTGTCTCAACGCATTCAGGTGTAAGTGTAATTTTCCTTATGATTTCAAAGATATTTGACTTATAACCTTAACTTTTTAACTAATTGGCTTTGATATGTCAAAATTTATAAGATCTATAATGTCTCTGTGTGACGTAATCACTTTTGTCCTATTACGTGGTCAACAACCTTGGTCAAAACAAAAAATGAAAATGGCTGCACTAAAAGATATTTGATTATTTATTATTCCAGTTTTCCCTTGGAATAGACCCTAGAGACAAATTTTCCCAATGGGATGAATAAAGGGAATTTTATTTTTTAAAACATTTTTATTAACATATAGGACGAGACATGATGTCTATTAGTTAGGCGATATTACAATTTTTTTCCGACATAGACAACACTGTCAATGACCAGGTACTCATTTTACACCTGAGTACAGTGAGAGAATGTCAGTAAAGAGTATTTTCCAAGGACTCAACTATGCATTGCTCAGAATGGGACTCAAACCCAGGATCATCCAGTCCGAAGATGAGAAGACGACATAGCCGCACATGTATTTAAAATGTCAAGGTTTGTGTTTTGTTTTTTTTTTTCATTGATCATCATAGTTATCTTTCCCTCCCCAGGAGACGGTGTGTACAGAGCGTGACGGTTGGTGTGTGCCCGATTTCTTGGTATTGAGTCGGGACATTCTGTCTAATCACGCTGATAAGTTGTTGGGGACAGATTTTGTGGCTGATACAACAGTAGTTGGGGATGGGGTGGAGGGGGAGCAAGAGGAATTTATTGAGTGATGGGGGGTGGGGGGGGGGGGATTGAAGGCAGAGGTGATGAATTGATATTGTGAAGGGGTAAAAGTAACATAAGGGTAAGAGGGGGACAAGAGAGAGAGAGAGAGAGAGAGAGAGAGAGAGAGAGGGGGGGGGGGAAAGGAGGATACCTGAATATATAAGAATGCTTAATTAAATTTTATAATTCTTTACTGTTTCTTTGTTATTGAATTATTTATTTCATCATTGCAAAAATCAATTTAGTACAAAATTATATTTAAAAAAACACAAAAACATTATAAAAATATATATCATTTTTATTAATATAAATTCAACTATAGTAGTTTATTCAGTGGAACAGTCGTGGCTCTTCATTTGTTTTTGTTTTTGTTTTTAAGGGTTTTACGGCGCTTGCAACACATTAAGCATATCAGCGCCAGTAAAAAGGAAGAAAATGGGATAGTAAAAAGTTCTAGAATTACAATTAAAGCACATAAGAAAAGGTAAGACAAAGGGGAATTGGTTCGATATGGAACAGCTGTTGATTCCATGAGCATACCATCGATGTACTTAGTTTGAGATCACCTAAATGTCTCATCCTGACAAAAGCACAGGTTCCCACTAAGACTAAGAGGAACACACTCAAATGTTTACAAATCATAATAAATGTAAGTAAAAAATAATACAGTGCATAACAGAGAGATGATTTACAAGACAAATAATATTATCTCCCAAAACTCTAACGATACATTTGGCTGTTTCCCTCCCAGTCAGGGTCCGTCCAGGGCCAGGACAAAACCAAGTTATCTCATTCCAAGACAAAGGCAGAAAGCATGTTGGAAAACAGATGGAGGGGGACAGAGAACACAGTAAGTGCCTCCCTGCCTACTATTGGAGGTCAGGAACTCCACCCAGGCCAGTTATCTAGTCAAAACTAATAACTGAACTTCATTCAACACAAAGAGATTTACTTTTCCCCATAGTCGACCTCTAGGTAATTAGTTGTAGACTATATTTTATTTTTTCCCCCAAAAGAGTTGAAATTTGAAAAATTAAACAAGTACGTTAAAAACAGACACATTATCTAATCTCTTTGATTATAAAATAATGCAGATAATATATTAAAATTGAATGTATAAAATATTATTGGACCTTCTTGATTACATGGATTATCACAGCTTGCGCCATTTGTAATATTGTAACATACTATAGAAATATTGGATGGACAAATTACATGACAAAATTGTCAATTCGTCGGTACAAAACAAATAAATACATATGGTTAAAAACATATATCTATAGAATTGTCTCCCCAGCCTCTTTAAAATTATATTTTATTGAAATTTAAACCATCTGATATTTGACACCCTTAACAAATTTCTAATAATTGATTCTCGTTTTCAAAATTTACAAAAAAAGCATTAAGACATTTTCATTTTTAATTATCACAGCTTTGTATTAGTTTAAATTTGTGTATTTGGACTAGGAAAAAATGACTACAAAGAAATTTTTCATGATGCTTGATGAACAACAAAGATTTTTCATTTCAACTTTTTTGTAAATCTCGAAAGGTTACAAGGATTTTAAAATCATTTTCATCACTCAACTTTCCAGGTGAAAACAATTATAAAATATCTTCAAAAAAAAAAGACGTTTTATTTTTTAAAAACTTTTTTGATACTTTCGAGGTTAAAAATAAATAAAAACAAAAATATGTTTGGCATTTTGGTGAAGGCCATGATGAGTTAAAAAATAGAATAGGCACTGATATCTAGGATTTTAATTTTAAAATAATAAAAAAAACATATAACATACACACAGAATAACCCATCAACAAAACATGTAAGGTCTAGTTTGGTCCAATGAAGTGATCTTCCTTGATTTTGTTAAACTAAATTGATGTCATGAAGTACATTCCTATTCCCAAAAATTCCCTGCACGAATTATATTGTAAATTATAATTATAACAAAGAGTGTGGCAATAAAAGGGGACATTATACATAACAGTTGCTAGATTTCTATTCAGCCTTCCATTGATTGTGCGGTATTAAGAATGCAAAACCCAAATTACCCCAAAATTCATTGAATAATCGGATGTTCGCAACTGTTATTAAAAGCCAACTTACCCAAAAATCCTTTGAATAAACAGATATTTTGAGATATACGGAAATGATATTAATGAAATAACACATTATTTTCCAGGTGAAAAAATAATATTCCATGGGGAGAAACAAAGATAAATACAGTAGAGCAAAAATATAAAAAGAGCAACCCCAATCAGTAAAAAGAGTTCTTTACACAATATCAGAAGTTGTACATTAGGGGGAGAATGAGGTACAGACACGCATTTCCATCAATTCTGAATCTGAATCTGAATCTGACTGTTACTCAAAAGTCAACCCAATTCTTAGTATTTGTATTTGAGGGCGGAGAGAATAATCAAATGTGGCAGCCATTGTTGGTGTTTAGGCTGATGAATTTTGATAATCTTCGCTTGAAGGTGTCTAAATGTTCACATATGATTCAGGAAGAGCATTCCAATCTTTGATAGTGCGGGTTGCAAATTAACTCACTCAATCCTAGGGATTTTTGCTTCTTTTCAAAATTGAAAACAAATGAATTAAAAATGAACTTGTGCATAGATATTATCATTCAACTACCATTAACATGTAAAAACTAAAAACATTAGCTTTGATACTACGCCTATAATCTGTCTCAGAAAAATGTAATAAATAGGCATTGGGTAAAAGTAACCCGGGTAGACTACAGATAAAGTCGGTGTCAGGGTTGAGTGAGTTAATATTTGAAGATGTTTGAGATTGCCGAGTGGTGTTTTAGTGTTTTTGAGTTGGTTTTTCAATTTCTTTCAGCGTGTTCATTATAAGTGTGCTCTACTGTATGTGGAGATCTAGGAAAACATCACAATCACACACATCGAGGTAGTACAATTCAGCTACTTTGTCTTAAAAGTTGATTTTAGTCATTTCTAGAACATTGACATTTCTTCATCGATGAATCGTTTTAGATTTAAGCAGTGAAATTGTTTTATTTTTAATTACATTTATGGTACATTTAAAAAATATTTTAAACACCACACAAATTTGTTGGATGGTTAAACTTATTTAGCTGGATTTATTGTTTTTCTCTTACCATCTTTGACAAAATTGTGAGATGTCAGAATCCAAATGGGATAGAAATTTCGAATAAAATTAAAATTTTCAAGAAGAATAGTGGATTTGTAATAATATAAAGAAAAAATCTCACCATTAGTTTCCTAACAATTATGCAAGGCTTTCTACCTAAACATTTTATATCACATTTATTGATTGCTTTCTTTGGAAATGTATGAAAAATTCAAAGACCTTCATAGAAAAGCGGACTTAATCCGTCTTAGAAGTGCATAAGTATTCATTCAGTAACAATTCATTGCAAAATTCACTAAAAACTTAGAATTTTTCTATGTCACAGAATTCTGTGAATATGGTAGAGACCATCACAATGAAAACGGTTTGGATTATATATAACTACAGTCAACTTCCATAAATCCAATATTAATTATTACAACATGGACTGCAACTGTGAAGGTAAATAAACAAAACTATATTCATACTATTATTAACAAATAAATAAATATCTCAATGTTGCTAAGATGTGTTAAATAAATATTACCAGGACCAGACAAAAATCATATGAGGAAAAAATATGCATTTTTTGAAATCCGGACGGAAATTTAAAACAGTTTTTTGTTATTGTGGTTTATTTATTATCTCAATAAAGACATTCATGGTATAGAAAACACATTGAAATATAAAATTTCATTTGTCATCTACATTACAAAATTTTAAAATATAAATTAAAATGTATTCAAATACTATCAATCACATATTAGCACCGTAAGCTAGCAATAGTAAAAAAATATATAATAATAATAATAATCATCATCATTGAAAAAAATAAATAATTAAACTTAATAAAATTAATATTAATAATAATGATAATAATAATAGTAATAGCGACATTACTGCAAAGCCGGAAATTGGAAGAAATTTTTTTCCCCCTATTTACAAAGACATCTCAGACTATTGGATATCTTAAATACAACAATAAACCAATATTAGTCTCAACAATCACATGGTTGGAAATATCCCCCTATGTGAGTCATTGTATGAGTGTGAATGTTCACATATTAGTGTGTGCGTGCACATATACATGTATTGATATTTCAACAATCTTCTGATCCAAAGCCCAATAATTTCTGTGATATCTATAAAATGTGAAAGTAACATTTAAATATCGAAAAATAATTCCCCCCGACGCACACACCTACAGGAACATATAAAAAATGAGTAAATAAAACTGACCAATCTCCATTCCAATTTTTTTAAAAAGGAAAGCTTTCACAAGTAGATTTGGTTCACAACAAAATACAAACAAGCATGACATTTATAAAGAAATATTAAGAGGTAAAAAACTGACCAGCGGTTGCTTGCTTAAAAGTTTCACAATTCTTGTGTTAAATAAAAATAATTTCAACGCCAATAAAAAAGAAGATGATGGGATAATCAAATGAAAATTGATTAATGTAGATAATGGTGATTGATTCCAAAATAGAACAGAGACAAATAGATTCCAACAACGATCTATTTGTGTGTCTAATTTGAGACTTCACGAAAGTCCCACCCAGATAGAAGGACAGACCCCGTTAAAAGGGGTACATTCCAATGGTCAATAAATAGCAATTAAATATAATTTACAATACCATACTACAATGCAATCAAAGTCATTGGAGCTAACAGTCAAATTATATTGAATCTGAATTTTAGCTCAATGCGGTTGCTTATACTTATAGTAAAGTTTATTACATAAAAGTTTTAAAAAGGCTTTTTCCTGTCCTTGTTGAATCCGAGGCAATTTTATTTGGATTACACTGTATGGGGAAATATTTGGAAGTCCACCAGCCTTGGTGTCAAAATGAAAATTAGAATTTTAAAAGGGTAGTCTAATGTCAATGACCCTGTGTACTGCTGTATGGTTCTGAGTATAGGAAGCCGACAAATGTAACCGAACAAAAATTAGAAGTGATCCAGACCAAATGTCTGTGAAGAATCCTTAAAATCTTCTCTCCCAATGTCATCAAAAATGAGGATCTCTGCAGAATACTGGGATGGTACAATTCCAGACACTGTCAGAACTAGACATTGGAGGGGGTTCGGTCATGTGTGCATGATGCCAGCGAACTGCATCCTGAGAACAGCGTTATGCTGGACTCTGCAAGAATCAAGAAAAATGGAACTGAGGTGAACCTAAGGAAACCTGGAGAAGAACTGTACAAAGAGAACTAAAAGCCCAGGGGCTCAGCCTGTAGACCAAAAGCCATAGAGCAAAAGACCGAGAACATTGGCAATCACTTGCTCTTGCCTCAGACACCCGAAAGCGCAGAGAGGATTGAGTGACATTGAGTGAGTATAGGGAAATAATTAATTAGGAAATAAAATCTTCAACAAATAAAAAATATATAATAATCTGACTGTCTTTCTTATTATTATTTATTTCTGATTTGTTAATTTTTATTTTTAAAAAATCAAAACAAATGTTTGCGACGAAACTTCAAGATTTTCTGGCCAAACACAATCTCAAATGAGGACCTGAGAGCGGAAGTGTAGTCTCTGGAGAGTGTCATTAAAAAGAGAAGATGGCAATAGTTGGGGCATGTCTGTCGCAGACCTGATGAAACACTGATAAAAAAGGCTATGCGATGGGCACCTCAAGGAAAGAGGAAGCGAGGCCGCCCCAAGGAGACTTGGAGTTGGAGGCATACCGTAGAGAGGGACCTAAGACAGAGAGGTCTGTCCCTCAAGATGGCCCCAAAGATAGCAGCAGACCCAGAGAGGATTGAGTGGGTGAGTGACTGTCTTTCTCCTAGGAGAAAAACTAATGAAGTTTGTGATTGAAAATGATTTGATTCCAGAATATGGATGCAAAGCCACAATTACAATACAATGAAGGGACAAAATGCTAACCGACCATCTCTAATCTGGGGATCTCCACCAATTATGTCATCTTCGACATATATAAATAATCTTGGTTAATAAAATATACAAGCATTTTTCAAAGGTCAAAAACCTTTGACTGGACGAAACCAGGTATCGTTGACTTTGTAATAAATCTATTAGTTATACCACCAACTCGTTATATTGCCTATTTTGCCCTCTTCCCCCCCCCCCCCCCCCCCCCCCCCCGAAAAAAACAAAAAACAACAAAAAAACAAAAACAAAACCCAACGAAAATACAAATACAACTTTTATTGTAGCTTGAGAACTTAACTTAAATTAGTGATCAATTAAAATGACCCTCAACTTGTAAAAAAGAATCAGACCCAAGACTTCCAGTCAGAATGATATAAATATGGCAATATAACGAGGTTTTGCGCTACTTTCCATAGAATAAGATAGGTAATCTGAATAGGAACGGTTTTCTGACACATTAGGTTTGACAATTAAAAATAATAAGCAAATATGAATATAATAACAGCTTTAAAAAGTAGGATAAAATATACCAAACACAGAACATTTCAGGCTCAAAACCCTTCTTCAGCCAACAAAAACGACAAACCCAAAAAAGCAATGAAAACATAAATAATACATGAATAAAAAACCAGATCAACGGCATAGAAATATTTGGCACATCTACTTTTCTATTAATCCTTTCAGAATATTAGTTTTGTGAGTCGTAACCGAGTAGTTACTTTGTCTTTGTATCACATACAACAGAAATGACGCATGTGCATTGCATAACTGACAGAATGCTTCAAGTTACTTACTTTTAAAAAGATAATAAGAGACCAAATTTTCATCAAACATCGATTGTAAAAACTCTATTAGAATTATGTTCTTTCTAAAGCAAGTATAATTATTTCTTACATTTCCTTTTGGGGGTCGTGGATAGCTCATACGGTAGAGTCACGATCTTCCCGGCCAGGCGGAGTTGTCGTACCAGTAAGGTCACCCGTTCGAGCCCCCATCACCACCGTGAAATTTTTATTCTCTGTTGTCTTCTGGCACTTTCCTACTCACTTCATTGCTAATAGATTACTGCTTTTAAAATGCTTCATTTACAGTAAACACCAGAAGAAGGAGAAAGAATAACAAACCAGAAGAGGAAAAAGAAAGCAAATTTGTTGAACAGTTTTCGCCTTTAGTAAACAGATTGTTAACCTTGCCATCATTATTGTCAACGTTATTATCATCATTATCATCGCTGTTTATGAATGGGTTTGCTGTAGAGGGTGGAGTCTCCAGAAGAAGTGATGATGACGATGATGTTGATGTCATCGAAGGTGATGGTGTTGTGTTCTTGAGAGCTGCTGATATATTCTTTTGAGATGTCGTCTGCTGTTGCTCTTGTGATGTGACAGGTGTCAGTCTTGGTGGAGTCACTGGTGTGGATGTCACAACATTCTTATCCTCTGTTTCTATGATAATTATTTTAATGTCATCTTTTCCTGAATCTTAAATATAAAAAAAAAAGTTAAATGATAAGAAGACAAAAATTAGAATAAATACATAAAATATTACACTAAGAACTCTGGTTAAATTAGAATGTCATCTTGGAACGTATTGTTTATTTGTATTTAAACAATAGTGACTTCAAATCCCGGACTATAAAAGCAGGATGCTCACTGAAGAATGCTAGTACAAAGCTATAACCTATCACCATCCCAATTATATCATTGTCTTAGTCTTGCAGGTGTCATTTCTTGTCCTACATAATTAGCTTTGGACCTTTTTATGAGCATGTCCAGTAGATATTGCTTTAAATATATGCTCATCTTGTTTTTACAATAAAACTCTGATTAGCCGTGTATTGTTATGCTGTCAATTATGCTTATCACTA
Organism: Berghia stephanieae; assembly: GCF_034508935.2. Taxonomy (NCBI): domain Eukaryota; kingdom Metazoa; phylum Mollusca; class Gastropoda; order Nudibranchia; family Aeolidiidae; genus Berghia; species Berghia stephanieae. The sequence goes on along the minus strand of NC_088368.1, from coordinate 32,670,142 downwards.
ATTTATGACAATTAACTGTATCAACTTAAATTCATTTGTTATATATTTGTGCGGCTATGTGATTTAGTGTTATGACACTCGCCTTTGGATTGGAAGGTCCTGGCTTTGAGTCCCGCTCTAAGCGGTGCATAATTGTAGTCAGGTGTAAAATGAGTACTGGCCATTAACAGCATTGTCCCTATCGGAAAAAAATTGTAATATTGCCTAACAGGCATCATGTCTTATCCTACATGTTATGTGTTGCTGTTGGCTAGGGACTCCTTGTAAAATACTTTGAGCAAATTAAATTGGTATTGCATTATATAAAAGCTCATTTCTTTTTTACATATCAACATCTCGCTGGTAAGATCAAATGTCCTAAAAGTTTTGGCATAACTAGGTTTTACTGTATTTTATTGACTGAATTGCCTCGATTTCATTTTTATGTATGTATGTTTGTTTGTTTTTAGGAATTTATGGCACTTGCAACACTATTAGGTCATTTCAGTGCCAATAAAAAAGAATATTAAAGCAGAAAGGTTGCAGATCTCAAGTCAAAAGCACCAATTAAAAAATAAGACAAAAGGGACGGGCTCAAAAAGGAAACAGAAGTTTCCATGAGCAACCCCTTAATGTAGATATTTTTACATTACCTTAAATTCCCATCCAGAAACAAGCAAAGAATTCGGGTATGAAGGATACACTCAAACACTTACAAAGTACAATATATTCAAAACTAAAAAATTATTATAATTTACAACAGAGTGATGATTTAGCTAATATGGAAAATAAAATACCACCCCTCAAAAAAAGGAACTATACAATTGACCGCTTCCCTCACAGCTAAGGACCCCCTGTCGGGACTGTGCAAAAAAAAAAAAAGAAAAAAAGAGCAATCTCAATCCAGAACAAAGAAAGAAAGCAACATAGAAAGAGCAAACAAATACAGTGCACTCTGGATACGTCGACGTTGCCTAAGTCGATTTTTACCCAAGTCGATTTTTTTTCTTGGTCCCTCCCCCTTCTTCCTATATAACATTAGTAAAAAAAAAAACAAACTCCACATAAGTCGATGTCGCTTAAGTCGATGTTCTTATCACTCATGACTACAATAAAATCACAAATAAACAAGTATTTCCATTGGTTAAAAAAGCTACCAGTAAGAATTTTAAGTGCTTAAGAATATCAGCGAACGATTGGCGCACATCGATGTGATGTAGGTGCTTTGCCTGACGTCCGTGTTCAATGTACATAAGCAGTATTGAATAACTTTAATTTCCCCATCTCAAATTTTACATTGTCGCAACTTCAAGTTCAAGATTTTTTTGGTTCTAATTCCAGGTCAACAACTACAACAGCAAACCTATCGCGGAAAAGGAAGATTCGATGCATTTGGAAAGTTTGGCATGCGACAGAAAATCATCGCATAGGAAATTGGCATACCAGCTATTTCTGTCTCGAAGATTTACAAGAAGCATGACCTTGACCTAGAGGCTCCTACCCTTCCGCTTTTCGCGGAATAATTTCACTTAATTGGTATACATTCCACATTCAAAGCAAAAATTCCGCTTTCCACCTTTCCCATCCGGAAAATAAAAAAATAAAAATCTCTAGTGAAAAAAAAAGTGAGCTATTGCTTTTTTCGTCAGCATCTCCTATGGTCAATCAACACACATTTTGTGTATGATTAGTCCTTTCAAAGTGTGTGCTGCTGATGTCGGATAATATATGTTTGGGAGGGGGGCTGACCGAAGTATTATTATTATTATTATTATTATTATTATTATTATTATTATTATTGTGCCTCCAATTCGTGAGGTCAATGACCTTGGTAATATTAGGTAGCGTCAATTGCCAAGGACCTTGACAATTGTCAAATCGTCAATTGCCAAGGACCGTGTCAGTTCATCAACTACGCATGTGTACTTTTAACTGCCACGGAGTACCTTTAGTGTCACGAAGTGTTGCATTGCCACAGAGTGATGTTATGTATTAATATTAATTAATACTCTCTTTTACTCTTCTTTCTCTCTCTGTGTCATTTTCTCTTTTTTTTTCTCTATCACACACACACACACTCTCTCTCTCTCTCTGTCATTTTCTCTTTTCCCTCTCTGCCATGTTTTCCTCTGTGTATGTATTTCTCTGTCATCCCCCCCCCCTCTCTCTCTCTCTCTTTCTCTCTCTCTCTCTCTCATTTTCCTCTTTTTGTTACGGACCTTGCCAGTTGGTAGATCATCAACTATTTACTATTAATGCCACGGATTGATCTTGTTGCACAAATGTTTTACGTTAATTATTCCGTATTAAGACGATGTGCAGTATATTTCCTTTAAAATAAAGGAAATCTTACTTTTCTTTTTTAATCTAGGACATCTTGGCAGGGATTTGCCACCTCGTCCTTCTGTTTTTTTCCCCCCCGCTGAATCCGAAATCAACAGTAATTTTTGTTTGATATTATTTTAACTCATCTTGGAATTCGTGAAAAGACATAAAAATTAAAAACAAATGCCAACAAGTGTGGACTTGATCCTTTCCACAACGATTGACAAGGAATGAGTGAATGGCAAATGGAAGAAAAGAAAGTGATGGGGTTCGAGATTCGTATGCGCGCAAATCGAGGCTTGACTGAAATCACCACATGCAGCTGAGTGAGTGAGGCCCGACTGAAATCACCACATGAAGCTGAAGAGTTCCAATTTGACTCCTTGGCAATTGATGAACCGTCAACTACCAAGGACTCACTCCTTGGCAATTGACACTTCCGTAATATTATATGTTGGGTTCAATCGGTAATAATATTATTGAGTACGGTCAGCTTCTTTCCCTATTTAATTTTAGCCCTGTGTACGTGTGTGTGTGTGTGTGTGTGTGTGTGTGTGTGTGTGTGTGTGTGTGTGTGTACCGGCACGCGCGTTTGTTTGATTAGGTGTGTGCGTGTGTGTGTGTGTGTGTGGGGGGGGGGGGGGGGGGGGGGAGGAGGGTCCTGACACGGTTAAATCCATCCATTCAATACCTGTATTCTCTATGAGACGGCCTGGACCTGTGTGTTCTCTATTATTATTTGACCCCATTCTTAGTCTTTACACAATCTGTACAATTTTACACATTTTATATTTTTAATCATTTGAGTACTTTTTGATTGTCTATTACATTTTCTGCCGCAAAGCATGTCATAGTCAATAACAGTAAGCTGATTCCGCTTTTTTATCTCAAATTCCGATTTTTATGTATTCTGATTCCTCTTTGGGGCTATTGGGGGTAGGAGCCTCTGATGACCACTACAGAGGCCGCGCGATATGAAGGGACATACTTATTCTAGATTGGTTGCTTTGTTCAAATGCATATTTGCTCATTTTGGTTACACTCCGGTTAAGTTGATTTTCGGATAAGTCGATTTTTTTCTCGGTTCCCCTGGGCATCGTCTTATCCGGAGTCCACTGTATAAAGGATAAAAAACAGCAAAAGCGACCTCTCCACCCGCCATGGGAGGTCACAAGACCACAACCAGATTCAGTCAATTGTTACCAGGGAATTTTGTAAAACAGTTTTTTAACCTGAGCTTGGTCATCGTTACTTTTTTTTTCAAGTTTAGGCCACATAAATAGTAAGCTTAAAGCAATATTTTTTTGGTTTAGTTGTAAATTGTAGATTATCATTTTCAGTTTTCCAACTATGACATGAAGGAAAAAAATGATAAAAGGTTTAATCTGTATTCAGGTTATACATTATATTTTTTGATTAGTCATTTTCGGTTGACCATGAGATGAGGGTTGCTGAGTGGTTTGACATTGTAGTATGACAGGGGAAGTCCCTTGTGTGAGTCCTGCAGCAGGCACAATCACTCTTTGGCAAGATTATCAACTCTCCATTTGCTCAAATGGATGTTAGTTTGATGAAATAACCATAACTGATTCATGGAACGACATGACGGAACAGCATGGAAAGAAGTAATTTTATTTTTTCATTTATTTTAAACATCGTGGTTATCTTGGATGCACAGAGTTGCAACATAATGAAAAGACAGAGGTTAAAATCTCAATTTAAGCTACAGGCTGTTTGTCCTCTGGAAAGTAATTTTTTTGAAACATTTTTTCCTGGTCAAATCACGTATAAAATTAAATTCTGAGCAACTGTAACTTTGGTGTGAAAGTTTCGCAGTGAAACAACAACGTTGTCTTTTTCTAAAAATATTGTGACAGCAATTAACCAGGCTGTGTGTGTCGTTCTATAATGATAAAGGTGCATTGTGCATTGTTCACCAAGAGTGTATAAATCTTGCATTACATTTTTAACTCTTGTCATTGTCCTTCTTGATGTCTTGTTTTTTTAAAGACTTTCAAGATAGTGTCCTTCAGTCCAATGTCCTGAACAACATGTAGGAAAGTTTTTCAATTGTACCATTGTTACTGTTATACTGCGTTAAGCATTTAACAGTCACTGTGTGTAAGTGCCATTTATTATTTCTTTCAGCAGTATGGGATTCATGTTCCACCAGTCCTGTAATTTACATTAACCAAATGGAAAGGAAAAAAAAAGTCTTACCAGGATCAGGCTGGTGGGGATCGTAGAGGAAGATGGCAGGGGAGGTGATCTTTTTTCTCTGGACAGTCGATGACCTCTTGCGTCTTTTCCCATTTGACGATGGTGATGAAGAAGCAGGCTTTGTGTTGTTGCAAGTACGATCACACTCACTGGTGACATCTGCAGCCAGGCAGATGATAGAATCACACTGGATGTACAGCAATGGGTAATTCACAAACTTAAATGGTTTGAATCGAAAACCAAACTCAAAATTGCTGATGGGATAAGTTGATAAAGTCTTCTCCTCTATACACCTGGGGGATGGGAAGTGGTGAAAGAACAAGAAAAAAAAACAAAAAAGAAAATTTGAAGATAAGTTTAAACCTATATCAAATTTGACCAATACCTCAATATGGTATGAAGTCGAGATGACTCAGAAAACAAAATTTATAATCAATTAAACTAATCAGAATAAAAAGCTCCAGTTATTTTGCAGTTTAATAGATATGTGACTTGACTGAAGTCCTTCACAGCTTAAGCTATATGGAGAGTGCTTCACCATTTAACTCTTCCTTAGGCTGTCTACTCCACTTGCTTTCGTGTATATCCATCCCTCTCTGTTTCCAAAATCATGCTCTGTCGCCGACTATTTCTTGGTGTTCATGGTCTTCTTCCTCCTTAGGGATTCAACGTTAGAGCCTGTCTTTTGATATTGCAAGCAGGTTTTCTAAGTGTCTGGTCTATTTATCCACAATTCCTCTGTCTGATTTGTATATTTATACGTCTTTGGCTAGCAACTTCCCAAAGATCTTCATTCCTGACTTTATCCAGCCACTTGATGCCCAAAATCATCCCCAGACTTTAGTTTATAAAAGTCTGTAGTTTGTCGGCGATGATGCCTTCGACTGCCCTCCATGTTTAAGAAGTGAGTACTTTTTCCATATTTATTTGACAATGCCAATCTTCTGACAAGTGATAATTAAGACTTTAAATCCAAATTTCAGAATCCGCACTTTTCCATTTATTTTATATCGTCGTAGCTTCAATTGATGAAAGCAAATGTAACATAATGAAGTGGGGGTGGAATGGGTCAATGTTCTAAGCAATCATTTGATTGTTTGATGGCTAAAAACGTTTTAATTCTGTTTTTGAGTGCAGAAACAGATTCTAATTTTTTGATGTCACTGGGAAGAGAGTTCCAGATTTTGACTGAGCTTGGAAAAAGCAAATTTTTGTGTTTTTTAAATTCTGAACAAGACTTGGTGGGACTTGATCACCCTGACAATGAAATACAATACAAAACATATCGCTTTAAGTTCAGACCTTTTGTAAGAAAAACAAACAATCACACAATAAAAGCAAACAAGCATATAAAATATATCTGAAAATCTGTTTTCACATGCTCTCTTATGTTCAAAAAGTTCTTAACTTAAAACTCACTTGTCTTTGAAGAGTTCTTTAGTCAGTCTGGTATTGCTGGTGTCGCCAGTGGGTGTGGCCACGCAGTCCTCCACCACTAGTTTGAGTCTGGGGTCAAAGTTCTCCATGTTGATAGCCAAGTTGAGGTATTCACCCAGCGGGATGCGTACTGGGTTCTCTGTCACTGGCTGATTGAAAGAATCACTACGGTAGATGCTCATGCCAGCCTGATGGAAAACAGTGAGAGAGAAGGAAGGGGCAAAGGGTTTAAGGGGTTGGGATCAGAGTTTAAATACAGACCTTGAGAATGCATGCATTCATCACAGGAATAATAATAATAATAATAATAATAATAATAATAATAATAATAATAATAATAATAATAATAATAATAATAATAATATAATAATAATAATAATAATAGTATAGTAGTAGTAGTATTAGTAGTAGTATTGTAGTAGTAGTAGTAGTAGTAGTAGTAGTAGTAGTAGTAGTAGTAGTAGTAGTAGTAGTAGTAGTTAATATAATAATATAATAATAATATATAATAATAATAATAATAATAATATATAATAATAATAATAATAACAATGGAAAAAAAATGTAGTCCTTCAGACCCATTAGGCCCATGGTGCCGGATTTTATCTGGTTTCTATAGCATGAAACGGACAATAGCAATTGCTTATTACCCTTTGGATAGGACGCTGGTCTATTGCAAAGTACTTTCCACTAGATCTAACAGACCCAGCTACCCAATCACTGCATAGTGGCTTTCGGTTAATCAATACTTGATTAACAGAAATAAAGAGGGAAAAATGACAACATTTTGATTTCTTTTCGTTTTATCAGTCTTTTTGGTTTCACTGTTTTTACTGTATTTATCTATTCAAGGAATACCGTTCATATATTTAAACCTTATTGTTATCATCATTATTTTCATATTTATTATTATTTTCAAAACTACAACTACCACCGTTATCATTACTATTATTATTATTATTATTATTATTATTATTATTATTATTATTATTATTATTATTATTACTATTGTTTATTATTCTAATATCTATAAATGGTGGTAATAAGAAATGAAGTGAGTAGGAAAGTGCCAGAAGACAACAGAGAATAAAAACCTCGTGGCAGCGATGGGGGCTCGAACCCACGACCTTACTGGTATGACAACTCTGCCTGGCAAAGGAGATCGTGACTCTACTGTATGAGCTATCCACGACCTCAAAAAAAGTCGTTTCAAACTCTATGTCTATCTTCTGGCGCTTTCCTACTCACTTCATTTCTTGTTAATATCAACATAAGTGCTTGCTCCACTCACTTTTCTTAATGGTGCTAATACTAATTCAATATCCTATTACGATCATTATCTTAAAAAAAGATCACTTATTGCTCCATATGCTACGCTTTGAGATTTCAATTTACCTTCAATAATTCATAAGGGAAAAATCTAACAAAAAATCAACATTAATACAGCATGGATAATAAAAGTCTTTGATAAAGCAGCGAAATTGTGACGAAGAAGAAAAAAAAAGGTCGAAAGTGAAAACAAACATGGACTTCTTCCACTATGGAGATGAAATAGTTACATATAGAGTAAGCCATGTTGAGTAGAATACGTGATAAATAAATAGACAATAAATAGTGTAGTGACTCTGAGAACTGGCCATTAATCAGAGCTGTCTAGTTGAAAGTTCAAACATTCGTAGTTTCCAATGAAAAATAAGAAAAATGCACTTGTTCTGAAGATAGGTTCTGGGGAATGAAACTTTCCTTTTCAATAAGATTTATTGAGTCAAAGAGGTGAATGCAGTTCTGTTGCTGGCGCCAAAAAATCTTATTTTTACGAATTTTTCATAGTACTAGGCAGGCAGTGCTGCCAACCCTAGCCCATGTAAGTGTCTACAATGGAGAGCCAAAATGAGTAAGATTTTGAAAAAATGCGTACAATTCTGCAAAATTGATAATTAGCACTAAATCTGATAATGGGCAATTAGACCATACTAGCAATGATATAATCAATATTTGAAATAATGAATAAGCTTACACTTTATAGATGATAAATAGTATCAACTTCCAGATCCATGTATAAATCTGATCGGTCAAGAAACATTGAGTGTTTAAGGACACCAAAAAGTGAATGAATGCTAAAAATGCTTAAATAATAGAAATTTAATTATGCGTACAATCCTCATCAAAATGTGTACAACGAATGAAAATGCATAAAAATACGCATTTTTTACTTAAGGTTGGCACCACTGGGCAGGTCTGCCATTAAGTCAAAGTCTTCTGATTAAATGGATGCATTTAGTGACATTACGCTATATATAAAACCTCACATTAATTTTGATTAATGTTAATTTTTTTTTCTTGATGCTCCTCCACTTCTTTATTCGATATTCAGGTATGAATTTTGCAAATGTTCCCACCTGGGCTCTAACTCTTCAATTTCCTCAACAAGTAAAAAAAAAACAAACAACGGTTATAGAACAGACGTAGTCTAAAGTTAATGAAAGATGAATGCAGATTGATGCAAGTGATACCATTCAAATATTGGTTTATGTTGTTGACTGAAGAGGTATTTTTATCCCAAAATATTCTCTGTCATGTATTGCATCAATCTCATCTTATCCAAGGTGCTATAGCTACAAGATGTATTTTAGTTGGGGGGAAGGGGGGGGGGGGGTTCTTCTTGATCATCATCTTCTTCACATCAGCAGAAAGAATCAGTCAGGCTGAGGATTACCTCTGTCCATGTTGCATATCCAAGACAATATAATATGATGCCTTCCTAAAAATCTGTAGTATTGCATCTTTAAAGGTATCAATATTGCTCGTAAGCTTGATGCCAGCAGAAAAGTTGTTCCATAAGCGGAATGTGTTTGATAAAAATGAGTACAGTTTAATTACAACAATTGTACATTTATCCAATGTCAATAAGGAACAAAAGTGTGATGTAAAAAAACAGGTTCCTATCTCATTGGAAGTGTAAAACCACTCTTCCGGAGGACTGAATACATATCTTGTGTAAATAATCTTCTTTCAGAGTGATGGCATATTCTTTTCTAGTATAAATATATGCTGCTCTTTCACATCCCACAATCCTTAGAATCTGCCAACATATCATGCTATTAAAAAAAAATATGCCAACTTATGATTCAATAGGAAATCTATTCATTATTAGTCCTCCAAAGGATTGGTTACCTACACACTTCCAAGGATTTTGGAACTGGAGAAGTAGAAGGTGTGACGTCACGACTTTTCTCCCCAATTTGTAGGGCTAACGTGCCTGCCTTTAAAGATATTATAGCAAGAAAATAAAGTGAAAGCAGCAAGTGATGCTGATAAAGAAGAGATAACGTGATTAGAAAAGTCGAGCACGAACTGGCCCAAACCTGTATGATTCTCAACTGAGAGCGGAATTGACTTTGGACGGCCTTCCTAAGCTAGTGGTATAAGGAAATAGAAAGAGAAAGAAAGAGAGTGAGAAAGTGCAGAGTTTAGGATAGATTTTTGAAAAACAATTATATTTTTTAATCCAGCGTTGATGATAATAATATAATAATTATGATAATAATAATAATAATAATAATAATAATAATAATAATAATAATAATAATAATAATAATAATAATAATAATAATAATAATAATAATAATAAAAAATTATGCCTTTTTCGCCACAACATCATAAGATATCGTTGCCTAGGCATTCCACGAAGGAATATAGATAACTCATCAAACAAGACGTCTGATGTCAACAAGAATCACCCATGTTGCCCATGTGAGCAAATTGGGGGTTAATAATCTTACTCAATGAAAAAAACAAACGAGCCTGAGCTGGGGCTCAAACCCGGGTCCTTCCGGGCCACAGAGCAATGCCTTAACCACTCAGCCACTTCGCCCACCACAATAACAATAATAATAAAAATAATAATAGTAGTAATAATAATAATCATAATAATAATAATAATAATAACAATAATAATAATAATAATAATAATAATAATAATAATAATAATAATAATAATAATAATAATAATAATAATAATAATAATAACGCAAGATAATAAAAATACAAGAAAACATACCCAATTAATCAGCTTGCTCGACTGGGGCCAGACGAGGCAAGCTAATTTTTTGGGATGTTTTTGTTGTTGTAATTTTCTTTCTCGCTTTCTCTGTGTCATACAATTTTTTCATATCTTACGCCAGTGACTGCTCGCTAATTTGTCACTTTGTACACATGTTGAGCACATTAAATGGCTATTGTTCTCTCTATATAAAAGCTCATGTTTTAAAAATTATTCTGAACAATTTGTTAGAGTGAATGACATAAACAATCGGATGATGAAACTGAGATATTGCCAAGTTTAGTTATAAGGTCAATTTTTATTTAAAAATTAGTTGTTGTTATAAATGATTAAATCAACCCTTTTTGTAAATCTTCGGGAAATATCAAAACTTAATTTCACTTCTAAATATTTTTTTAAGCTACTCGAGTTGAAAAAGTCTAAAATTTGAGAAAAGTTGCTGGATATCTTTCCCATACATCTGACCATAACTTCATATAAAAATCACCCGATTTACTTCAAATAAAGATTAAAATGCTCTGGGGAGCATATTCTTTCAGAAAATGCAAATCCAAAATTGCCACCTTCCGACTGATTATTTCATGCACTGACACATACAACAACCATAATTCTGGGACCCCATGCATGAACCTGATGAGCCACCTTTTCCTAAAAATGATTCAATGTGAAAAAAATATATTACTCGTGGGTCCTAATTTCTTAACTGTATTTTTTTTCAAGTTGGATAATTATTAGAAAAAAAAATTGTTCCATATTATTGACACATAACTGATAATCAATTATTGATTTCCGTGTAACTTTATGTTTGATTTTCTCAGCTGCATTATATATAATGTGGATTATCAGGTTTATGCGTGGAGCCAAAGAATTAAAAGTAACATCTCAGTATTCCTGCAAGCATATGATTATCCATGTTTTTGACTTGTATAAGTTTCCTAAGGATGTGACGCACAATGGCATGACAAATACTTCTAGTACTTACCTTGACGACTCCATCAGCTTTCTTTGTAACAGCTTGAGTGACAGCCTCTACCCTCTGTGTGACTATCTTATCAACTGGCAAAGCACACTCGACCTCTACTCTATATGGAAAATAGAGGATGGAATGGAACAGATTATTATGAGTAAATGTGTAAGTGTGTGTAAGTAGTGTAGAGGGGGAGAGAGAGAGAGAGAGAGAGAGAGAGAGAGAGAGAGAGAGAGAGAGAGAGAGAGAGAGAGAGAGAGAGAGAGAGAGAGAGAGAGAGAGAGAGAGAGAGAGAGAGAGAGAGGAGAGAGAGAGAGAGGAGAGGAGAGAGAGAGAGAGAGAGAGGAGAGAGAAGAATACTCTTTTTCAACATGTAATTTGTGAGAGTTGGAGTGCTGCATCAATGTTTCTAATTCTCTAAGTTTTAGAACAAAATCTTCCCTTGGTGTTTTAACATTTAAGAAACATCTCAAAACTGAATTGTTTCACAGAAATTTTTATGTTTAATATATATTTATTTTGATAACCTTTTTGTGTATGTATGTATGTATGTATGTATGTATGTATGTATGTATGTATGTATGTATGTATGTATGTATGTATGTATGTATGTATGTATGTATGTATGTATGTATGTATGTATGTATGTATGTATGTATGTATGTATGTATGTATGTATGTATGTATGTATGTATGTATGTATGTATGTATGTATGTATGTATGTATGTACATATGTATGTACAGTGCAACCACTGAAAATGACAACCCCTGGATAGTGACAATGACCTCTGGTCCCGATTTTTTTGCAACATGTTGTAATTAATAAAATCCCCAAAATAGTGGCATACATTTTAGTTTAGTAAAATCCCTGTTCAGAGACATCATTATAACAATTATCAGCAATTGATAACAATGCTTGATACCCGACCATTGTCAACTTGTACTCTTGACAATAAAAACACTTTTTCCCCTTCCAATCACATCGCGTTGTTTCCAACCAATCGGAATTCATGTTTACTACACTGCATGGAATCAGTGCCAGTTCATATGGAACCACAACAAAAGAACTTAATCAGTGAATGGAACTCTAAAGGGCTAATTAACATTCCCTGTTAGCTACCTATCTGAGGTCAGTGGGGGTGAACTGACATCAGGCAATGTCGTGTCCAATGGGGGCAATTATGGATATTTATGGTCTTATAATATGTTGGAATAGCCCGGAAAACAAAAACAGCCTCTTTAACTGTTCCATTTTCATTTTAAAAATCTGTCATTTTTCTAAACATTAGTCCAAATTTGATATTATTGTGGTTATTTTTATTTATTGATTTATTTTTTTGCAAAATGTGGATCTACTAATTTTAAGTGCTTGTAAATTTTGGTGCACTTAAATAGAAATTTTGGTATTCAAACTCATCTACATGGATTTTTATCAAAATCAAAACTAGATATGTCCATCTGTGTTCTTGTGAAGTCTCATCATATAAGCATTTGATTTTCTTTATTTATTCTTAGTTTTGTTAAATGGCCTTCGAGCACTATTTATGATCAAAACAATGACAATACACATTGAAGAGTAAAAGTGTAGCTGGTATGCCCTTTGTAAACAAAAGAAATACACGTTCTAACATTGTTGGGTCGTAATTATTCTCAGGCACTGGTCCGAGCAATGCATTATTATGTATTCATGGGTCTCACCATGGTACCTTTTTGTGTAATATTGGAATCTATGGAATAACGACAGCCTTAATAAAGACATACTTTTCCGGTCCTGAGGCAATGTCGTTATCCAAGGGTTGCACAGTATGTATGTATATATGTGTGTGAGTGAGTTTATTGTAAAGGGCTGTAGAGAACTTTTAAGTGGATGCTTAGGTGCTATTGAAATATATGGATATTGTCATCATATACGAATTAGATAAATAACATCATCAGCATCATTGTTATTATTAATATCATTATCATCATTTTTACTAAAATCATCTCTTTCAGCACATAGTGCGTAAAAATCCAATTTTCTTGAAGATTTGCACCATGCATGTTGACACACTCCATCTCTAGTGAGACTTACTTGGTACAAAACAAATGACACAAACCTGTATGTGTTGAATCTTGTGATGAATCCCTCATCAAAGGTGGATGCATATTTGATATCGTTATTGTACAGGATGTGAGTAGCATTTCTCTAGGAAAATACAATAATGGTTAAGGAGTGAAAAGTAAATGACAATAATTATGGCTGATGACGAGGATGATGGAACTGCTGGTGGTGGTTAAGAGGGTGATTATGATGATGGTGTTGGTAATGATGGCAGTTGTGTATGATAATGAAGATGATATTTTCCTAATTACCATTACAATAACAACAACAGTGAGTGAGAATCATTGCCAAGGGTTACATTTAGTCCATTTTTCCAGATGGACGTTAAATGAAATTGATGATTTTTTTTTTTTAAACTGAGTACCTGGCATTGTCTCTGTCCAAAAAAAAAGTAATATCGCCTAACAGGCCTCAAACCTCGTCTTACAAGTTAAGTGTTGCTGTTGGCCAGAGCCCCTTTATAAAGGGCTTTGAGCATGTTTAGTGGATATTGCGCTATATAAAAGCTCAATTTTTCTTTTTGAGAAGCTGGTGACAACGGGACTGATCGATGAAAAGTGAACAGCAGGAAGACTGGGGATGGAATTGGTGGACAAGATTAGGAACTGGACACAAGAAAGAAGTAATGCGGAGACATCAGGGCAATGAATGACTGAAAGGGTTGGAAAGGCATGATCGCCCACACATACACATTTAGATACCTTAGTGCCACATTTGTTGGAGACACACACATACAAACTTACAGATACATTAGCGACACACTTGTCAACAGGAATGATGACGAGAAACCCACACACACACACACACACACACACACACACACACACACACACACACACACACACACACACAAACATACAGAAACATTAGTGCCATAATTATTTGACAGGAATGACGACAGAGAGACACAGACATAGAAGCTTACAGATACATTAGTGCCACATTTGTCGACAGGAATGATAATGGAGACAAAATCAGTCGTCGTCTCTTTCTGCACATTTGCACAATTGGGATCGTTGAGTACAGACAGATGCTTCGCATCCAAGTTGGAGTCTCGACTTCGATAGAACTTGGCCTTTATAACTCCATTACCACACTCTAGCACTGGGTCAGGCGCTGTGGGTCAAAAGTCAAAGTCGATCTGAGCATTAAGCAAATTTTGAATTATAACCTTTATGCTTTTTTAAAAATTATTTTATAAATTACTATCTTCTTTCCTATGAATTGGATTTTTCTTTCTGCTCTTTCTGGCACTGTATTATTTACACATAATCAAATTTCTATGAAATACCAGAAAGAGGACAGAAAGAAATGTGAAAGCAGAAAACATCTATGGTTTCCCACCATATCCACTTGTAAACCTATAACATGTCGGAATGAACTAAAGACTATGACAGCATTTATTTGAATTAATTTATTTTTATAATTTATCATTCAAATTCAAATTTTAAATATCTGATTCATCCTGCCTTAATACTGGATTGAGATGAATAGTCACATATACAAGGAGTAAGAAGAGACAAAGAGTGTTTGACCTAACTGACATGTCGGAAATTCAAGGCCCTCTGTCTATTTAGGCAAACTAACTCTTGATCCGAGGATGTATTGTGTGTCACTGTGGTGTAGAGGTACGGTTATGGACTTTAAAAGCAACCTAAATTAGAACCACGGGTTTGAATCTGAACTTGGAACCTCAATGGGACAGACAATTTGCAAATTCCTCTAACCAACCAGAGTGATGTGACAACGGAGTCTTTCGGATCTGATCACTGTCTAAAGCCTGGTACCTTCCCATTCACATCTCCTGTCATTAGGGTTAATGTGTTTTAAATGCCTTATCTAAGCATAACGCAAGGGCCAGAGTTTTCCTATCACTGATACCCACTAGGCCATTGACTATGCTCAACATCTCTTGACTTTGTTACTGGACAATATTGTGAATTGCTCGACCACCGACATTTATACAGTGGTGCGGTCAGATCAAGAATTAAGACGTTTGCAATATTGATGCTGAACGCTTAGCAAAAAAACTCACAACATTGTTAGTAGGATATAACATACCAACACACAAAACTAAATGTGACTTGAACGTTGATAGTCTGACTGATGATAGAATCCAGCGAAAATAATCGTAAAAATGGCTGACTAAAAACAACAACAAAGAACTGAGTGACGTCAACTTCATTCATTCTATAGACATATATACAAACACTCACACTCATAAAAATGAGGAGGATACAGAACGCTCAGTTGGTAGAGCACTCGCTTCACACGCAAATGGGGTGGAAGCGATCCAGGGTGAGGTTCAGTTTTTTTGTTTTAAACTTAAACTTTGATACGCTACTCCGTGAGATAAAATTCGTTTTCACGATTCGCACCTCAATGTGAGATTCTTCTGTAATTGTCTACAGGGTGTGAGAATATGGGGCATATCTTGGGTGTGTGATTTTACTGGGAGGATCTAACTTGACACTTTGCTGATGACTGACAGATTGACAATGAAAATTGTCCTTTTTTCAGCAGCCAATTGGAAGGTGACAATTGTAAGAAGCTAATTGGGTGCTACATGGGAAGAAAGCAGTATGGGGAAAATAGGATGAGACCCTGGTGGAGATGAGGGTGGAGCAAATGTGAAATGAATTGATAGTAATTTGGGGCAATGTTATTAGAAGTCGAATAATGCTTTCATAAACAGGGGATGAATCAATACTTTGACCATAAACGGTACGAAAAAATTATCTCTTTCTTTCTTTCTTAAAAAAATTTTCATTTTTTAAGAGAGACACTTAGGCGATGTCAAATTTGAAAAGCAGGCATTTAGAGTTACATTTTAAAAAGAAATCATTCCATTTCACCTAATTAGCGGGCATTTAGGCAAAACAGGCACTAGGCTGACTGGGATATAGGCAATCACCACTGTGTTCATTTAACATTACTGAAACTGAGATCGACTTACTGAGCTGAAGGAATCCTTTTATTCTTAGGACCTAACAGCTCTCCCAGCCTATTGACTACAAGGAAAGAACCAATCACCAAACAACACAATTTCACTTACGATTGGGTGCTTCAAAATTAGCCTCGACACATTGCACACCAGCAATCTCTCCACGGCTGATGGAGCAGTCGTTGCTGTCAGCAAAGTTGTTGCTAGGACAATCCTCTAGTTTAGCCTCATTGCCCTTGCATTTCACATCATCAAGGATAATAGTTGGATTGGCCCCAATGTCCACCTTCAATTCGGCAGGGATTCCTGGTTTGGCTGTGTAGTTAGTCCTGGTGTAGAATGGACATTCAATAAAGGACAGTACTATTTAGTTCTTTTTTTCCAATATGACAGCAATAACAATAATAATAATAATAATAATAATAATAATAATAATAATAATAATAATAATAATAATAATAATAATAATAATAATAATAATAATAATAATAACAATAATAAAGAAAATTATCATTATTTTTATAATGATGATGATGATGATGATGATAATGAAAATAAAAATAATAGTAGTAGTAGCAGTAGTAGTAGTAGTAGTAGTAGTAGTAGTAGTAGTAGTAGTAGTAGTAGTAGTAGTAGTAGTAGTAGTAGTAGTAGTAGTAGTAGTAGTAATAGTAGGAAGAAGAAGAAGATGTTAAGTTTTATGGATTTTATGGCACTTGTGACTTTTAGATCATTTCAGTGTCAATAAAAAGGAAGAAGATATTATTAAGAGGATATTAAAACACTTCTAGATCTACACTTGTGAAACTCCGTAAAAAGGTAAGACAAAAGGAACTGGTTCAAAAAGGGAACAAAAGTAGATTCCAAGAGCAACCTATCAATGTGCTTAGTTTGAGATCACCTAGAGGTCCCGTCAATACAATAAAAGAGCCCACACAAGAAGAAGAAGAAGAAGAAGAAGAAGAAGAAGAAGAAAAAGAAGAAGAAGAAGAAGAAGAAGAGTATGAAGAAGAAGAAGAAGAAGAAGAAGAAGAAGAAGAAGAAGAAGAAGAAAAAGAAGAAGAAGAAGAAGAAGAAGAGTATGAAGAAGAAGAAGAGGAAAATATGTCATTCCTTTGCCGCAAGAGACAAGATATACAATAATTGAACAATATGCAAACCAAAATTAAATATATATTTTTTTCATACAGTCCACTCTGGATAATCGCAACTTTTAGTTCATCACACCATTTCCCAAGAAACAGAATTAATTATACATAAAAGTCACTGGTTAATTGCAACAAAGTTTCGACATCAAAAAGTGGCAAATTCAAGAAATCAATCCAAAAAAAACAAAAACATTATCAATTTCATAATAGGTGAAATCATATCAGGTTGAAGAATCAAGAGTGGAGTTTAATGCTAATTGTCTCTCATCACGGCTAATCTCTTTGACTCTTACAAATGCTGAGAATAAAAAAGTGAATGTGAATCCAATCTGAATAAGATGTCAGCTTGCATCAAAGGTGCTTTTGCTTGTCAAAATTTATAAAGGGCTGCCATGTGGATTTTATTTCAATCAAATTGCTCCGTCTGAGGTGGACAAAGAACAATGTTTAAAACAACTGGTTTGAGTTTACCATATATGTGTAAAATGTAGCATTAGTGGACAGGAAACTCAACTTCGGTTAATCGCAACATTTTGGCTGATCCCAAGGTGTTGCGTTTATCCGGAGTGGACTGTAATATGAAGCAAATAAGTTGGGAGCAGGCATTACTGCAATTTAAAAATCTGAAAATGTACGTGTGCTACAATGCTAAAGTAGATATGAACATACAAGGGAAAAACATCCCTAAAAATCACTCCAGGAAGGCTGATTTTTCATCTAACCATATATAGACAGTCCCACCTGATTCATACTACATATACACACCAAGTCCACACAAACAAAGAAACATAAAGACAAACACATGTATAACAAACACCTAAATTTAAATTCCCACAACAAGACATATACATTGCCACATACAGTAAAATTACTTTAAACCAAAAGAAGCTAAACCAAAAAATACCTTAAACCGCAAAGAATTTAATAAATTGTACGAGTTTCTTCATTATCTTTGTACTAATTCTTACGATGAACCGAAATACTTCTAAGCAGGACTTTCCTTAAACCGAAACAACTTGAGAGCACCTTCCCTTTTTCTCTCTATATTTTTCTTCAAAAATTCGAGAAGGAGGCCACACGTAATAATGCCCGGCGATATTAAACAGAGCGTAAGTATAAGATGAGGGTGATGGGTGGGGTGGAGGCAAACACTTCAATCACTGCACTTGGGCTTGGCCAACACCACAATCGCACAGACTGGGAAAGGAAGACAGCGGGTGACTGACAGGCGAAAAATGAGGAAAGAGGGGGAGTTGGGGTGTAGAATAACGCAAGCGAGATGTTTTCGCTCGTGTGTTGATGCTTTGGAATTGACTGGATTTTCAACACGACGATAAGGAGGGGGGGGGGGGGGGATGGTAGACAACTTACCATTGAAATGCCATTTCATTTCCACTTTGTTTAAATGTGTGTGAGAGGGGGGGGGGGGGAGGTTCTATGTAATTAGGCCTTTGAACCTAATGGCTTTTCAACAAAAGAGGGATGTGTAGTAGACAGCTTAGCATTGACACGCCTTTTCATTTCCATTTCACTTCACCTCTGAGTAGTTGCGCATCATTCATTATCAATTATCACACAAGAACTTTCGATCTTATTTTAGCTTTGCATTTTACTAAAAGTTGTCTAAAAGAAAGCACTGTGCTTACACGTTTGAGTTTAAAATCAAAATACTATGTGAAGTCGATGAAAAAAAAGTTGATCAAGACGGAGATATGTAAATTACAAGGCATCCCGAACTCAACTCTTTCAACAATTTTGAATTGAAAACGAAAACCCCCAAAAATATTTTTAAAACACACAAATTTTTTTATTTTTTTTAAATTAATGGTTACGAAGACGGCATTTATTCAACAACTCCATTTAAGGGGAAACCCATGATACGATTAAATGAGCAAATTCCTTAAATAGTTACTACCCTTGAAAAACATTGCAACACGGGAACTTACTTTAAACCAAAATGTCTTTAAACCGAAATGGTTTAGAAGGTCACCAAAATTTCGGTTTAAAGTAATTCTACTGTACTTATCTTTAACAGCCATGCCACCCAATTTGTCAGCACAAACACACATCCTTAAGCATACATACAATGTAACCTACAAGTAAAATAACTCCGCACAGACAGATTTAGCAGCCATGGCATCCCAACTTAACTCTTACACACATCCACAAACATCCACACAATGTAACTCACGGAAAGCATAATTGAGCACAGACAACTTTAGCAGCCATGGCATCCCATCCATCGTCACACACAAAACCCCATTGATTGGTGTTTGGATTCTTGACTTTCACATAGCCTGTCCCTTTAATTCCATCCTTGTCTGTGTTACCAATCAGTTGGACTGTACGGCTCTGGCTGCTTTGACCTGATTAGAGTACAAAATAAGTCCATTACGTAACAAGGAGATGAATGCAAAATATAATTATAATAATAATAATAACAACAATAACAATAATAATAATAATAATAATAATAATAATAATAATAATAATAATAATAATAATAATAATAATAATAATAATAATAATAATAATAATAATAATAATAATAATATATTCATTATTGTCCAAAACATGGCAATTTGTGATTTGCTTTACAATGTTTTAAATTAAAAATACAATACATAGATAGACAAAAATACATGAATAAGATAATATATAAAAAATCAAATTGATAAATGATATAAACATCAAAATGATAAATGATTTAAACATCAAAATGAAGCTGACGTTTCATAACAGTTTCGAAAACCTATAGATACTCTCTCGCTTACTCACACACACACACACCTCCACACACCTCCTAAACACACACACACACACACACACACACACAAAATACAGGCAAAAGCATAAAAGGGTGGAAAGTTGGAGAGGTATAACATTGACAGAAAGCGTATTCTATTTATAAGGATAAAAAATGTACTTACATAGCTTTATTTATTGCTTTAATCGCAGAGGGTATGAAAGTAAATTTAAATCTATTTGTTCTACATTTTGTCTCTAAATATCGTCTACCAGATGGTAGGAGAGTAAATTCATATTTTAAAGGATGTGTCTTGTCATTGAGAATTTCAAATGCTTTCCTCTCAACAGCTCTTATGTAGCATTGTTCAATGCTTTTCAGTTTGCAATTCATTTTTTTTGCTCACTTCTTTGATTTCTCTTTCACTCCACACCCTCCCCACCAGATTGTTAAACTGAAAGTTAATATACTAAGAAGGGAATTATAGATTTGCAACATTGCCTTTCTGTAAACATCAAAATTTCTACATTTTCAAAGAATTGACATTCTTTGACAAAGTTTCCGAGCGATGCTATCTACATGAGGTTTGAAATTAAGTGATCCGAGCGATGCTATCTACATGAGGTTGGAAATCAAGTAATCCGTCAATGATCATTCCTAAATATTTGAATTACTTGACTAGTTCAACTTTTTTTCTTATTTATTTCAATAGCATTTGGAGGCACCTGACTTTTTCTGAAATAAAAAATGTGTTCTTTTGTTTTCGATACATTAAGTTCAAGGCAGTTTTTCTGACACCAATTCACAAAATGTTCAATTTGGTTAATATAATAATTTTCTGATTCTTGGCTATTCAAAAGTCCTAAAATGGCTGTATTGTCTGTATATTTAACAATAAGACAAAATATACAAAACTGGGGAGCTAGTACATACTTGTTGAAATGGACTCTGCTGCGGAGAAATGTATTCTCATTTTATTGTACTAGGGTCTTTCCAATAAAAAGTTATGGAACCATTAGATTCCATTTGGCATCCTGCAGCACTGCGAAGTGCATTGAGCATGGTATAGGCAGGCATGATCATATCTAAATCTATTTAATTATTCATGAAATATTCAGGTGATCAGGACAGCAGTGGCTGCGGTTAATGCTCTATTTGTGATACATATTTTTGTCTCAAGACTTTACTTTTCCCAACAGTTATTTGGTTATAACAACATTTCACAAACTAACTGTGATTATAAAAAAACAAAAAAAAAAACAGTGAAACCAATGCATATTGAAGAATGTGTCATGTCACACATAAATTTATTACTTTAAATCTAACAGTAAATTGCATAATTTTGTTGCAAAGGTAATTTTTCATATCCATGAATGCTTGCTTTGTGCGATTTATTGTTAGTTGAAGTGCACGCAATTTTGGGACTCTGTGCTAAAGGGTGTAAAAACAATAATTGAACAGAAGAGAGAAAAATGTGTTGTAGAGAAAAAGCCAGTAGAAAGGATGGATTCTGATTGTTGTTTCACGTAGATTATCAAATCACACTTTGTCAATGCAATATTTGATTAAATCTCTTTATTGCAGCTTCTGTCATTTGTTTTCATAGAAATTGAACCAAGGTAGTTCAACATACTTCAGTTCTTCTTCATTAATTATAAACTGTATAATGCATTGATTACTTTTTAACAGCCATACATTCAGCAAATTTTTATATATAAGCTACCCCCTATCACGTCAATGGGGTCCTGATTGCCCTGTTGGTAGAGCACTTGCTTCACTAGCAAAAAGACCGAGATCACCCGTGTGTAGTCAAGATCTTTTTATCCGAACCCCCCCCACTCTCCACCAAGTCTTCTAGATCTGACAGAAAGTACTTTGTGACAGACTGGCGTCCTACGCAAAGGGTAGTTAGAATTGTGATTGTCTGTTTCATGCAACAGAAACTGAGATAAACTTTAGCTCCACAGATCTAATGGCTCTAAATGACTAATTTATCCCATTAAATTTAAAACAAAATCAAATAAAAGGCTTCCAAGATAAAAGGATAATTTGAATGAAACTCACAATTATCACTGATGACACCCGATGATTGTTTTGTCGTGGATGGTGGTTTGAAGGTCGTCACATCTGGCCCAGAATTTTCATTACATTCAAGGGCAACAGCTTTGTCCGTTTTACGAGTGCAGTCATTGCCCTGCGATGACTGACATTGAGCCAGTGATTTCATGTCATTGGAACAAGCTGCATCGTCCATCAGGAAATCACCGATGCCATCTCCATATTGACCGTCCAGAACTGCTTTCCCGCCATTCCTGATGATAATATTTGTAATATATGATAATTTGTGCTCCTTATTTTTGTAACAAGTTTGTCACAAAATTAAGCGTAAAGAGATCATTTGTGAAAAAATAAAGGAATAAATACATAGAATAAAGGAAGAAACATTTCAACATATCATCTCTAATCTTACAAATCCTAAAAATTTGAACATTTGCTCATATTTCAAAATTTTGAACAACGGTGAATGATGCCCAATTATAAAATGGAGCTTGTTTATCTTATAAATACCAATTGTGATTACATCAAATTACATTTTGTTCTTTATATCAAAAAATCTTGGCTGCTTTTATTCTCTAATACTCTCATCTGAATTGGCAATGGAAGGAGTTAGAGAGAACATTTGAGCCTTCTTTTGTTTATTGATCAAAATGAATGCAAAATGAATAAAATCAATAAATAAACGGTAAAAATGAAG
The DNA here is from genome assembly GCF_034508935.2 of Berghia stephanieae. Classification (NCBI taxonomy): domain Eukaryota; kingdom Metazoa; phylum Mollusca; class Gastropoda; order Nudibranchia; family Aeolidiidae; genus Berghia; species Berghia stephanieae. The sequence goes on along the minus strand of NC_088368.1, from coordinate 32,647,456 downwards.
CATCTCGAAATTATTGAATTTCCACAATCCCTCATTCTAACCATCAGGGAATGGGTAGATGGGGCAATTAAATCTAGTGGAAAGTACTTTGCAATAGCTTATCATTCCACGTAAAGGGTGCATGCAATTGTTATTGTCCGTTTAATTTTACAAAAGCCTAGCTCAATGAACCCTATCAATCAAAGGAATATTTGTATTTTGTAACATAACAAGACATCATTTAAATGAGAAGAAATCAGTATGACATTTAAACAGCTTTACTTACTCAAATCCCAGTGACCTGCAGGCCACTATAACATTTGCAACGTTTGGTTTCTCTGACCATCCATCATCACAGACCACACCCCATGTTTTACCATCCACCTGAATCTCGAGAACACCTGACCTTACACCTTTGTTGCCCCCGAACCTGACGTCAGTGACGTTGGCACCTGAGTAATTCAACAATAAAAATGAAAGCCACTAAATAAATATATAAAAATCATAAAACACATCTGGTTTCCCCATGCTTAATGTGATTCACAATGTTTTATTTACTACCCTCATAGGCCATATGGAACTAAATTTCACGAGTCATCTATAAGATGTCCTTACTGTTCCAGAATTCTGGCAATATCCTTCACTGACTAGATGATGAAGTCAAGTATGCCTACAGATTCTCATATCTATTGCTTGCATTATATTTCTGATAAAGAAATTATAAGTTTTATACTGAAGTATAAAGTGTGCATGTTACCACAATAATAAGCGGAGGTCCTGTCGCTTCACGGTTTCTAGTATTCACTATCTGAAGGGGATCCTGTCAACTCTCGTTTTTTAACTTCAAATGTTAATACACGTTATCTAAAAGAGTCTGTTATTGGTATCAACATGTTTATTTTTGTTTTGTTATACCCCAATAAAGATGGTGGATACTCATGACTCATACTCATGTATTGTTCGCCACCGCACACTTGATTATTAAATCAGTTAATAAATCATGGTTTAGTCAAAAGTAAGGACAGTAATATACCCAGACAACAGCATTAAAAGCACAAACCCCAAAATAAAAACGTTTGAATTTATCATTGTAACTAAAAAGACCTTAATCCCAACTTGGAGTAGGTGATACCTTTGACGAATCCAGGGTGTGGCGTCCCTAGCAGCAGAACAAGAAATATTGTCAGTGGGCAAAACTTCAATTCCATCGATAAATGTAGAAGAGTCACAGCTTTACAAAAGATAAAGTTGATCAAATCAAATTCATGTGAGGCGAAATTGGCCTTGTGTGAATTTGTGTGGCACCAGGACTTAAAATCACATCTTAATTTTACATGTGTTGACAAGATTAAGTGACAATCTTTAAACACACCGAGAAAATATGTAAGCCAGGTAGTCAAATTACACATTCTGCTTCAAACCGCCAAATTATCCCTAGTTTATCTTTTAAGATTATTTTTTTATTCTCTAAGATATGTTGTTATATAGCTAATTTTATCATCTTGATAAATATTTGATAAAATTTCATTGATATAAAACTATATGAAATTATAAAAGAGGAAATCAGTTTTGGAACATGAGCTGTCTTTGCTATGAAAGGCTAATCTGGCCAGCCATCGGACTATAGAACAGTAAAGTTTGCTGCCCCAAACGTAAACAAAGGTCGAGAAGCACATGGCAAACCATATGTTCCTGTCTTGACAGCTCACGTTCCAATGTAAATAATAGAAAGAAAATAACCTTTAAAATTTGGCTGTTAGGTGGCAAAAGAAACACATATTCATAAATACTCGATCATGCATCAAATACTGTTTAGATATAGATATTTTATGGAACAAAAGGTAAAATTTATCAAAAGTTACGTCTATCTATTTTTAGACCAGAGCAAATTATTGCGCTGGTATGAACAAAACGAGAATTATTCGGAGCCTGATTTTCAGAATAATTTAGTCTTATATTATTATTTCTGCAACTATTAGATTTTATGTAAACATATTTTCAATACTGAAAGTGTATTGCCTACAACTCAAACTACAAAATTGGGAGACCTATATTGTGCGTAAATTCTTCCGGTCCCTAACGGAAATCACTAGCAACTTGTTATTGTTTACGTTTGGGGCAGCAAACTTTACTGTTCTATAAACTCATTTGTACCTAAAAATACATTGAAACGCCTTAGATACAAACAATAATCGGAATCTTCAGTATTGTTTACCTCTCCGACTGTTACCTTGGTCAGTGTTAGTTGTTTTTATGAGATTTTGATATGCAAGATTACACTGCACTAAAAAAATATGTCTCTTATCTGTTCTTGCTGCATTATATCACTATTATCTTTAATTAGCATTAATTTTAAAAACAATATAAACATGTGTAAAGAAGTTGAAGAATTTGAAATGAAAGTACTCGATAATTCATCTCCCATCAATACTTTCTCCGAATTATACCGAAGACATGTTGAAAGACAATTTCTTGCGGCGATAATGTATAACTTGTGGTGTGTTTTCTTTTCGCACGAAATTTGTTTTGGTTTGATTGACGACGACGGACGATTTGTTGTGGGCGATTTAAACATTGAATGAGAACCATGGCGAGTTTAGATGCAGACGGACAGATGGATCGAGATTCCAATGAGAATTGTTTTTCAGAATTACGACGACTCGCTAGCAACATTGACATAGGTGTGAAAGAGGTAAAATCACGTGTTGAAGAAATGAGTGAAGATGACGACTCAGATTTTGTACAACAAGAATCGAATGAGACAGCTGCTTTACTTTTCCTGAGGCGTTCCCAAAAAGACATAAAAGAAATCAGTTCAAATGTTAAAAGTATTCATGATGATTTTAAGATGAGAAGTTCTGCATTAAATTCTGTGAGCAATTTATTTGAATATGCACTGGAATCGTTCAAGGGAAGACTCGAAAACGTGGAAAATTTTATTGAACAATACGGATATAAAAGGCCAGTGTTGACTATCCCGGAAACAAAATCACCATCTGTCACTAACGAGAATGTGGAAACAAATGAAGACATTGAAATAAAGGCTATGACTGAAACTGTTGCTGATATGAATATAGAAAAAATAAATTCTGAAAATGGGATGGTGGCAAACTTAGATCAAGGCACGCCAAAACTGGAAGATTTTGGCCTGTCAGAAGATACAATGTTTAAATTGAATTCAGGATATTATGATAACTTGGGAAATGTTACTCCTCAAAGAAATATTTCAAAGAAAATTCAAGAAGTGTCATCAGAGCACAAGAAAGAGATTTCAACACCCAAACTTGAAGATTATGGCATATCAGAGCACACAATGAAATATTTAAATGAAGATTTAAGGCCGATGGGAAGAGCAAAAAATGATTGCTTTGATTCGCCGCCATTACCCAAACTCAATTCGTCATCAGATTACAACAATTTTGATTTTAATTCTATTAAGATGGAAGAGACACCAAAAGAGCGATTTGATCTCCCTTCTACCCCCAAGCTTGATGGTTTATCAGAACATACTTTGACGTTTTTGAAAAGTGCAGCTGGCAAAGAAAATGTTTGTCTGGATTCAACCCATGCAGTGCCGAAGACTAAAGATTCATATCCTTCTCATCTCTCAGAGACTCCTACATTGGAATCATATGGATTGTCAGAATACACATTACGATTTTTTAGTACAAAAGAAGAAAATAAAAGAAGTAAGGATTACTTTCAAGAATTACTTGAAATGCCTGCAACTCCAAAACTTGATGGTATATCTGAACAAACCATGATGTTCTTGAATGACGATAGGAAATAAATGGAGACATGGAAAGTTGTGTTTGATTCTTTGATGTGAAGGCCTGATTCATGGGATTTTACTGTCATTTTTGTTATCACTTGATCTTTTTAGTCAAGCCTATATATTAGTGCAGTCAAAGGTAGTAATTGCACCAATCTGAGTCCGTATGTGACTGTGATTTAAAAAATATAATTTCCACTGGTTGATCGAACGCATGCCAGTTTACTACTATAGAATGATTTTGGAATGTCAATCGGCATTTTCTTCTTTCAGTTCAGATAACCCTTAGAAAAAATGACTTTAAGAGCAATAACAATGGTATTATTTATTGTTGGTTCACAATTGGTTAACAACTTCCAGTCAATTCCCTTTAATCTTATTTGGGGAGAAATTTCACATGCCTATGCCACTTACATTACAAACAATAAATATATATATGTAGTTACTCACCTTCAATTAGTTTTATTTGTTCAAAGAGTGAAACAAGTTGACTGCTATCAATGATCAAGCCATTTAAACAATGAGTTTTTATTATTTTCATTGTTTTATGTTTTATATTTTCAGTCGATTGAAAGTTGTGCAGTTGTCTTGGTTAGTTACCAGTTGTGCCCTTGAGACTCCGGGTGTTACAACCCTAACAATATAAAGACCCTTATTTATAGATACAAAATTATCTGATTGATATTAATCCAACCAGTCTAGTTTCTTTCTTTGACTAGATAAAACTTTAATTCAACTATATAGCCGTATATTTACTGTTTGTAAGTGGGGAATGTGTATAGTTTATAAATTGGTTGTCTTGCAAAGCGGTGAATAATCAATAAAAGACAGGCTATGATGCAAATGGCTACTTGCTTTTGACGAGCATGCCATGTTGGGTGAAATTATGTAATTTATTGTAAATTATGATGGGACAAATTTCGAGTGTCTTTGATTTATAATGGATGTGTAATGACTGGGATGTATAAATGTGTTGTAATAATATGGTCATTCATTTATTTTTTTTTACATATGCATCTATTATTGTGCTAAAACCCATGTATATATTATTGAATTATTATAATTGAAAAAACAAAAACAAAGCGAAAGCTGAATTTTAGACAAGCAATGGAAATGAAGCTGTGTATCAATTTGTTAAATTTACACTTCAATTACTAAATTATCATAAATGGTACTATTTAGAGTGTATAGAGTCTTGATATTTTTTACCAAATGAAGGCCATCTGAAGCAACCTTGTAATTAGACCACGTAATTTGAATGATTTCTGTATCACTGAAGTTTTCCAGTTTAAGCAGCCTAAATTGTATTTGTTTATGTCAATGAGATGTTTTTTAATTGCAATAGAACTTGTATACAATGTTGTGGGGAGGTGACTGAAAGTCGGAGTATATTGGACCTCAGACATAATCACATTGATAGGACTAAGCTCTCTGTTCTCAAAATGCTATTTCTATATGCAGAGAAAGAAGCTTGTAGTAGTAGTAGTAGATAGAGATTCATTGGGATCATTTGTCTTGAGTCCAAGATCAAGAACTGATTTAAAGATCTTATGAGTAAAGCTTTAAAGCGTTTAAAACAATCTATTGTAATCAATGAAAAATTTTCATCAACAAAATTTGTAAATTTATATTTTTGCTGCCAGGACCCATAATTAGATCGTAGTTGAATCTGAGCCTACGTTCAATGTGGGGTGCCATGTTGGTGGATTAAATTTTTATTAGGAAGGGTAATATTATGGTGAAGGGAGTAGCTCCTCATTTTATTATGAGTTTTTCTGGGTCTGAGTTCATTTTATCAGGGTTTTACTAGTTGCACTGTACTTTGTGTATAGACAATTCAGTATGTTACGAATGGGCAAATCAGAGGATACAAAGCACAATAGCAGAGTTCTATTTGATGCTAGATGCATAATTTTTGTCATGTAACAGACCCTATAGTGGTGTAGCTGGATTTGAGGGTGATGTCAAACCAACACTTATTCTCCGAAAATATAATATAAATCCAGCCCTCACTAATAAACCAGTGGATGGTATTTGTTTTATAAAAATTGAAAGTGATAGTTTGAATTTAGTACCAACATAATGCTGGCATGGCAGTTTTTTTGATCGCTTGCGGCCGCAAAAAAGCGCAAAATATCACTGATATGCATTACGGCCGCAAAATCTGCTAATTTTTGAGATATTGTAAAGTAAAAAAAAAAAATAGATCAAAATTTTTTAAAAGCCAAAAAAAAAAAAAGAAAAAAGACGAATTTTTTTTTCTTTGAATTTGATAGCTCCTGTAGAACGTGAAAGATAATTAATGAAGAGTATTTTCGTTTTTACTATCCATTTTCTTCATTTTTACTGGTGCTGATAATATGACCTTACATTTGTTGCAAACGCCGTGAAACCCTTAAAAACAAACAAATACCTTTCTTCTTCTTCTTCTTCGTTCCCGTCACGTCACATGGTCAGTCCGGTCTGGTGAATGAAGCCCACAGTGGTCCTGAGGTCGTCCTCACTTCCGTACAGCTTCTTTGAGTATGGGGTTGGGTCTCCGCAAGATGAAGTCAAGGTACCACCAGATCGCTTGGGTGGGCCATTGAGGCCCGGCACTAGGCCCGTCCGGCGGGATTCCACGGGCTTCGCACCACATCGGATTTGATTATTGTGACGTGTCATATTGGGATTTAAGCATGCAGTGGCAGTTTCCAGTTTCCTGAGATATTTGCGCCTTCCGGCCCCGCTGCTCTGTCTTCGGCGTGCTGTTTTTCAGGATTTGCTTCCTTAGCCTTTGACCATCCAAGGTCTGTCCACAAGGCAGTGGCGGTTTTGCTTCAGAGTGTCCTTCTCCTAGATCGATTGCGGTCCCTGTTAACGAACTCGATCTGTCCGGGTTTTTGTTCGGAGTGTCCTTCTCTTAGATGGATTGCGGTCCCCCGTTTACGAACTCCATCTGTCCAGGTTTTTGCTCAGAGTGTCCTTCTCTTAGATGGATGTCGGTCCCCCGATGACGAGCTCCATCTACCCGTGGTCAGATGGTCTAAGTTGGGAATCTGGGAGGATGTCCTGTAGAGAGTCAGTCCCTTTTCACCCCTCCCCCACGTCGTGGACAACACCCACACCCAAGGGTGTGGACTAGGGGAAGCTGAACTCGACGGTTGATTTCCTCCCTTCTTCCTTTCTTGTTGACGATGCTTTCTCTTTCATGAACTAATTATGGGTTTTTAGGAGAATTAACCGCAAATTTTTTGCAAATTTTACTGTTTTTATCTTTCAAAATTTGGAATTTCAGACAATGGACCAAAAAGTGAGCACCACGGATAAACAACAACAAAAATCGTCACGAACAAACACTTTGAATTTTGTGGGGAGACAATGAGACTTTAAAATTTCATTTAAGAAGCAGTAACGTTTTCATGTTATTTTATTGAATATGAATAAGATCAAAGAATTATTTTTACAATCAGATAAATTTTAAAAATATCATTGGTTTTTCTTTTACTTTCATATTGTATCAAAGATTAGGGGGGTTGACCGAAGTATTATTATTATGTTGACTTCAATATATGAGGTCAATGACCTAGGTAATATTATTGAGTACGGTCATCTTCTTTCCCTATTTAATTTTAGCCCTGTGTATTTGTGTGCCGGTACGCGCGTTTGATTAGGTGTGTGTTGAAGGGGGTGGGGGAGTTGGGTCCTGACAAGGACCATCCATTCAATGCTTTGTTCTGAGACTACCAGGACAGTCTTTACACAATCGGCACATTTTTGAACATTTTATATTTTATCATTTGAGTACTACTTTAGGATTGTCTATTACATTTTCTGTTGCAAAGCACGTCATAGTCAGTAACAGTAAGTTGATTCCGCTTTTTGATTTTGATCTCAAATTCCTCTTTTCATGTATTCTGATTCCTCTTTGGGGTTATTGTGGGTAAGAGCCTCTGATGACCACTCCAGGGACCTCTACTTCTCTGGTCAATTCAACGCGACCAAGCAACGTCAGCGAAAAGCGCGACATGGAGGGACATATTCTAGATTGGCTTGCTTTGTTCACATGCATTTTTGTTCATATTCATTTGGTTACACTCCGGTTCAGTTGATTTTCGGTTAAGTCGATTTTATTCCCTGTTCCCTGGGCATCGTCTTATCCGGAGTCTACTGTAATATTTTGTAAGGTTCAACTTTATCTTTCATATACTTAATTTAAGTGAACACAACATAACATCTGAGGCACATAGGGCATCCACCAGACATCTCAATTTTTTTTTTTTTTTTTTTTTTTTGCAGTCAGCTGCTTTTGCGGTTCCTGTTTCCATGGTCCTTTGCCAGATTTCTTTGGGTCTCCCCGCTTACTGCTCCCATCTGTTGTCCAGTTCAGGGCTGTCCTAGGAAGTGACCCTTTTTCCATACTGGCCACATGACCCAACCAATGCCATTTTCTTCTTTATACATATTCGACTTTCAATGCTAGTGCAGTCAGCTTTCTTTAATAGATCCACTGTTTTAATTTTTTGTGGCCATATTTTGGCGTACAGAGCGAATCTAAATTCTCTTCTAACTGCTGATTTAGCTATATTTTCTTTTAAGATACAAAAAGAGCACAATAAATATTTGTAAGCACTATAAACGTGGTTTCCACGGCAAGGAAAACTCATTAAAATGAAGAGGTAGTTGTTGCTTCTGGGGTTGTTTTTTTTTTTTTTTTTGTTTTGTTATTTTTTGTGTTGTAGTATATGGATGGATAACTGACATTGTATTTAGGGTTGTAATGTATTATGAATTAAATGCGACGATATACATTTGTGTGCGAGTGTTTGGGTGTATGTGTACACGCATTGATGTTAAAATACCGTAATTGCCACGAAAAAGATTAGTTACGATTCCTTAACTGGCTTATTATTAATATTATTATTATTATCATCATCATCATCATCATCATGTGTTATGCTTAATAAATGCATAAAATGTCCAATTATGAGTTCCCATTTTGCACGGCGTGGAATGGTATTGACCAATTTTCATGATATACACATTTCTATATTTAAGTCCACGAACCCAAAATTGAAATTCATCACTTTTAGAACAGATCTGAAAAGTAAAAGAATAAGACTTGTTTCGACCAGATATTTTGTCATCTGGCAGTCCACAGATATTATTAAGATATATGTAATATTGATAACATCATTTCATTTCTCTACTTGAAAATGGGTGTGTTTTATTATTATTATTATTATTATTATTATTATTATTATTATTATTATTATTGTTGTTGTTGTTGTTGTTGTTGTTGTTGTTGTTGTTGTTGTTGTTGTTGTTGTTGTTATTATTATTTACCTAAGTGTTTGTGCGACACAATCTTTTTTCTTTACGGTTTTGTGTGTGTGTGTGTGTGTGTGTGTGTGCCAGTCAGAAAGAGAAATGAGAGAGAGAGAGAGAGAGATAGGATTTGATATCGTCATTTTTTCCCTTAGATTGTTATGCAACATTATGTGTTTGTATGTGTGTTTATGATGTTTTTTTAGAGATAATGTGTATGCTGTATATTTGAGAGAAGTTGATTGTTAAATTCAATCTTTATTCACCGGTATTAATTTTTTGTATTATTTATTGTCATTTATTATTCCATATGTACATTATGTGAGTGTCCTGGGTGGGGTTCCTGCCTCCCATAGTGGGCAGGGAGGTACATACTGTGTCTTCTATCCCCCTATATCTGTTTTCCAACTAGCTTTCTGTCTTTGTCTTGGAATGAGATTACTTGGTTTTGTCCTGGCCCTGGCCGGATACCTTGACTGGGAGGGAAACAGTCAAATGCATAGTTATTGTTTTGGGAGATGATATTTTTTTCCTTGTAAATCATCTCTCTGTTATGCATTGTATTATGTTTTCTTTATAGTATATACGATTTGTAAAACATTTGAGTGTATTCCTCTTAGTGGGGACCTGTGCTTTTGTCTGGATGAGACTTTTAGGTAATCTCAAACTAAGTGCTTTGATAGTGTGCTCTTGGAATCTACATCTGTTTCCTATTTGAACCAATTCCCCTTTTGTCTTCTCTTTTCTTGGCCACTTTAATTGTATTTCTATAACTTTTTACTATCTTATTTTCTTCCTTTTTACTGGCGCTGATATGACCTAAATGTGTTGCAAGTGCCGTAAAACCCTTAAAAACATAAACATATGTGAGTGTCGATGTTTTTGTGTCTGTGTTTGTATGTGTGTGTGTGTTTGGTTTGTGTGTTAATAAGTGAAAGGATGTTTTCAATATCGTTGTGTTAAGTGTGCCTACAGGCCTCTTACCGGTACCAACTAGCCCCATAGATTATGAGCATCTCTCAGCATTTGAACAATGTTATGCCTAAAGTCACTAGGAGTTGTGATGCAATTCTGTCCGATACAATGTCAAAATATTGTGCTAATTACTCGCGAACTGTTGGGCTCTGTTCATAGCCATCGTAAACGTATAGTTAGTTCGAAGTTGACGTCTCTCAGATCTTTGTTATTGTTTTTTGCCATCCGCATTTATGAGTAATTCTCACTAAACTGTATTAACCATACTATAAGCGTTCATGGTTACACACAGTTTTGTGTGTTCGTACGTTATACTTCCGGATGGCAATGTTGTGAGCTACTTAGCCAAGCGCATACTATCTATAAATAGTATGCTCTTGGCTAAGAAGCTCACATTGCCATCCGGCAGTGTAACGGACCAACACACAAAACTATGTGTAAACTTGAACTTTTGTAGTCTGGATTTAAGTGAGAATTACTCATAAACGTGGATGAGGATGACAATGTTATGAGCTTCTTAGCCAAGCGCATACTATCTATAGATAGAATGAAGATGACGTCACTCATGCCTTTGTTATTGTTAATTGCCATCCATGTTTATGAGTAGTTCGCACTAAATTGTATTAACCAGACTATAAACGTTCATGGTAACACACAGTTTTGTATGCACTTGGCTAAGAAGCTCATAACATTGCCATCCGGAAGTATAATGGACCAACACACAAAACTCTGTGTAACCATGAACTTTTATAGTCTGGTTAATACAGTTTAGTGAGAAGTACTCATAAACGTGGATGGCAAAAACAATAACAAAGACTTGATTGACGTCATCTTCGTTCTATCTATAGCCTGACACTAAACAATACGTCAACAACAACAAAAAAAAAAAAGAAGTCTTTTGCCACGAAAGAAAACAAGTCGTGAGTTGGATTCAATAGTTCAACCAATGAGATCATTTTTTCCTTTATCACTTCTAATAGCCTTCAATAGTCATGGAGTCACTTCCCTCATAATGATGCATAGTAACTTAGCATCTGGTTCTAAACTATCGGAACAATGGCGGATGCCCTTATGAAATACTTCTCCAACGAGCATAAAAGTGTGTCCAGCGGGTGGTTGGATGGGAGCATCCCCTTGAATCATATACCTATGATGTTCGCATGGGTGTACGATCCGATAGTGATGTCGTTTCTTCTTCTCTTTACTAGCCTATCCTGCTTCTTTGGTTTGTGATTGTATTTTTGACAGGGGATATTTTTTTTCCTGTAAAACCTCTGCCTGTTTGTTCTTGGTTATTTATAATTTAGCTTATGATATCTTTAGGTTATGATTTTGATTGACATTTGTACTATTTTTGTTAGATTGCTTGTTTTTTTGTTTCAGCGGTCTCTCATATAACCTCAATTGTGTTGGAAGAGACCTAAAGCAACAAACAAACAAAAAAAAAGTGTGTCCAGAGGAGAAAAACCTTATAAATGTGATCATGTTTTGACTTTTATACATTCTGATCACATGACACGTGAAAACGGTCTGGCAAGCATGGGGAATAAAAAGTGCCGATTTTCTTTGTTTAGAACCAAGCTGTTCGTTGCGGGGCGACGTGACATCAGACTATTGAGTCCTATTCTAACAACTCACTTGGCGCTATAGATAGTATGCGCTTGGCTAAGACTAAGAAGCTCATAACATTGCCATCCGGAAGTATAACGGACCAACACATAAAACTGTGTGTATCCATGAACGTTTATAGTCGGGTTACTACAGTTCAGTGAGCATTACTCATAAACGCGGATGGCAAAAAACAATAACAAAGACCTGGGTGACGTCGTCTTCGAACTATCTATACAAACCTAAAAAAAAATAAGTCAAATGATAAGTCCTCGTAAGTCCTAGCGTAGCCATCGTTAAGTTGTAGTCTGACACTAAAATAAATTTTAAAAAAAATGGCATTTTGACGTCATTATTTGGTTATTGCACCGCTTAGTGAGTTGTCGTTAGTAGTGCTCATGGAAACAAGTGGTCCCATTGGTTGAACTATTGAATACAGCTCACGATTTGTTTTCTTTTGTGGCCAAAGACTGGCTTTTTGACGTCATTTTTTGGTCAGTGTCAGCGTAGCCATCGTAAAGTTATAGCCTGACACTGAAACCCAAAAAGACTGGCATTTTGACGTCATTATTTGGTTTTTGCACCGCCTAGCTGGGTGGGGTTCCCTACCTCCACAGTGGGCAGGGAGGTACAAACCGTGTCTTCTATCCCCTTATATCTGTTTTCCAACATGCTTTCTGTCTTTATCTTGGTATGAGATTGCTTGGTTTTGTCCCGACCCTGGTCGGAGTCCTTGGCTGGGAGGGAAACAGTCAAATGCATGGTTATTGTTTTGGGAGATGATATTTTTTTCCTTGTAAATCATCTCTCTGTTATGTATTATTATATTTGTTATGTTTCATGTATGATGTAAGCATTTGAGTGTATTCCTCTTTGTTGGACTTTGTGCTTGCGTCCGGATGAGACTTATAGGTGATCTCATACTAAGTATATTGGTGGTATGCTCTTGGAATCTACGTCTGATCCCTATTTGTTCCCAGTTCCCCTATTCCCCTCTGTCTTACTTTTTCTTGGGTGCTTTAATTGTAATTCTAGAACTTTTTACTATCCCATTTTCTTCCTTTTTACTAGCACTGATATAACCCAAATGTGTTGCAAGCGTCGTAAAACCCTTAAAAACAACAAACAGCACCGCCTTGTGAGTTGTCGTTAGTTGTGTTCAAGGAAACAAGCTATTTCATCGGTTGAACTATTGAATACAACTCACGGTCCTGGCGTAGCCATCGTTAACTTATAGCCTGACACTGGGACCCACTAAGACTTGTAGTTTGACGTCATTTTTTACGGTTTTTGCACCGTTTAGTGAGTTGTCGTTAGTAGTGCTCAAGGAAACAAATGGTCCATTTCTGACTTTTTGAATACAACTCACGATTTGTTTTCTTTTGTGGCCAATGACTTGTCTTTTGACGAATGTTTGTCATTGTCAGGTCAGGATATACAAATGGACGTCACTGCTGTCTTTGTTATATGTTGTTTTGCATTCCGCGTTTTAGTATTGACCATGTTTTGGTATTATCGGCTATAAAGTTCATGGATACACTCAGTTTTGTTTTGGTCGTTTACTTCCGGATGGCATGTTATGAGCTTCTTAGCAAGCGCATACTACTATAGTATTACGATGGCTAGAAACTGTTTCGGTCCAGTGTGTGTGGTGTTATCATGATGTTTGGCTTTGCGGATCATAGTTGTGTAAGTTGATGTGTTAATATTACGAGTTAAGACAATCCATCGGGTTGTTTGCACTGTGGTTTGATGCGGAATGTGTTTAGTGTAGTTGATATTTTAATTATATTATAGTCAGAAGGATAAATCTTGAACGCAGCAATTTGATACCCGATTGTTTACTAGCCGATTTATTTCTATGTTTAACTTTCTATGTGTTCAAGCTTGATTGAATAAATATTAAACAAAGGGGGTTGAAAATAGAGAGAGAAATGACACACACACACACACACACACAGAGAGAGAGAGAGAGAGAGAGAGAGAGAGAGAGAGAGAGAGAGAGAGAGAGAGAGACAGAGAAGAGAGAGAGAGGCAGAAAGAGAGTAGAAGAGAGAGGGAGAGAGAAGAGAAGAGAGAGAAGAGAGAGAGAGAGAGAGAGAGAGAGAGAGAGAGAGAAAGAAATTTCCTTCAATGAGAAATTTTTATTTTTTCTTAGGGTTAGTTGATGGAATATTTGGGTTGTTTCCCCTAACACGAGGAGTTTACGAAAGGCCTCCCATTATTATTATTATTATTATTATTTTTTTTATTTTTTTTTTTTTTTATTTGGATTTTGTTATGCTTAGAAGCTACTATATTACTATACTATTCTACTATATACTTACTACTACTACTATTATACTATAATATCTCTCTACTACTACTACTACTACTACTACTACTACTACTACTACTACTACTACTACTACTACTGCTGCTGCTGCTACTACTACTACTACTACTATTTTTACGTTCATGATCATGATTGAGTGCCTAATACTAATAAAATGTGAAAATACAATACGGTGTCTATTTATTATTCCTTGATAAAGATTTGAAAAATTACAGTGGAATCCGCTAAAGTGAACTTCTGCTTTGAGTCAACACCTCTTGTTGATCCCAAGTCCTTCTGTTCTTTGTCCAATGCATGTTGCTGGGTGGGGTCTTTTGACCTCTCACAATCGGCAGAAAGGTCTCTATTGCTATGTTTTATAGATAGTATGCGCTTGGCTAAGAAGCTCATAACATTGCCATCCGGAAGTATAATGGACCAACACACAAAACGGTGTGTATCCATGAACGTTTATAGTCAAGTTAATACAGTTCAATGAGCATTACTCATAAACGCGGATGGCAAAAAACAATAACAAAGACATGAGTGACGTCATCTTCGAACTATCTATACCCCTAAATCTGTTATCCTTTTCCACCTTGCTCTTGTCTTTGTTCTGGACTGGCTAGGAGGGAGACAGTCAAATGTATAAAACGTGTATACGATATTTAAAAAAAAACAATGTAAATCATCACTCTGCGAGTGCTTTTTTAAATAGTCATTTTGGTTTTTAATATGTAAACATTTGAGGGTATCCTCCATAGCGGGATTCTTTGATTGAGCCTTGATGGGACTTCTAGTACAGGCGGATTTTTCGTGAAATCCTTGGCTCCCCATGTGAACCAGTCCCTTTTGTCATAATAGGTGGTGTTCCTGACCTGCCATAATGACACTTACTGTGTCTATATCTGTTTTCCAACACGACTTCTATCTTTGTCTTGGAATGAGATTTCTTGATTTTGTCTTGGCCCCTGGCCAGATACTCTAGCTGGGAGGGAAACAGTCAAATGTATAGTTGGAGTTTTAGGAGATTATATTTTTTGACATGTAAATCATCTCTCTATTTTGCACTGCATTATGTATTGTTCACATATAAACACTCACGCACACACACGCATATATATATATATATATATATATATATATATATATATATATATATATATATATATATATATATATATATATATTCTGGGTGGGGATCCTGACCTCCCATAGCGGGCAGGGAGGTACATACTGTGTCTTCTATCCCCTTATATCTGTTTTCCAACATGCTTTCTGTCTTTGTCT
This sequence comes from Berghia stephanieae, assembly GCF_034508935.2. Classification (NCBI taxonomy): domain Eukaryota; kingdom Metazoa; phylum Mollusca; class Gastropoda; order Nudibranchia; family Aeolidiidae; genus Berghia; species Berghia stephanieae. The sequence goes on along the minus strand of NC_088368.1, from coordinate 32,632,211 downwards.
CGGAATGAGATTTCTTGGTTTTGTCCTGGCACTGGCCGGAATCCTAGCTGGGAGGGAAGCAGTCAAATGCATAGTTATTGTTTTGGGAGATGGTATTTTTTTCCTTGTAAATCATCTCTCTGTTATGTATTATTAGTTTTATTTTGAATGTATAATGTAAGCATTTGAGTGTGTTCCTCTTTGTTGGATTTTTTTGCTTGTGTCTGGATATAGGTGATCTCAAACTAATTACATTGGTGGTATGCTCTTGGAATCTACATATGATCCCTATTTGTTCTCAGTTCCCCTTTGTCTTACTTTTTCTTGGGTGCTTTAATTGTAGTTCTAGAACTTTTTACTACTCCCATTTTATTCCTTTTTACTGGCGCTGATATGACCTTAATGTGTTGCAAGCGCCGTAAAACCCTTAAAAACAAACAAAAAACAATATATATATATATATATATATATATATATATATATATATATATATTATATATATATATATATATATATATATATATATATATATATATGATTTGTAAACATTTGAGTGTATTCCTCTTAGTGGGCTGGGTGGGGATCCTGACCTCCCATAGCGGGCAGGGAGGTACACACTGTGTCTTCTATCCCCTTATATCTGTTTTCCAACATGCTTTCTGTCTTTGTCTTGGAATGAGATTACTTGGTTTTTTTCCTGGCCCTGGTCGGAGTCCTGGCTGGGAGGGAAACAGTTAAATGCATAGTTATTGTTTTGGGAGATGATATTTTTTTCCTTGTAAATCATCTCTCTGTTATGTATTATTATATTTGTTATTTTGAATGTATAATGTAAGCATTTGAGTGTGTTCCTCTTTGTTGGATTTTGTTCTTGTGTCCGGATGAGACTTATAGGTGATCTCAAACTAAGTACATTGGTGATATGCTCTTGGAATCTACATCTGATTCCTATTTGTTCCCAGTTCCCCTATGTCTTACTTTCTCTTGGATGCCTCAATTGTAATTCTAGAACTTTTTACTGTCCCATTTTCTCCCTTTTTACTGGCGCTGATATAACCTAAATGTGTTGCAAGCGCCGTAAAACCCTTAAAAACAAAAAACAAACCTCTTAGTGGGGACCTGTGCTTGTGTATGGATGAGACTTTTACTTTTAGGTGATCTCAAACTAAGTATTTGATAGTGTGCTCTTGGAATCTACATCTGTTCCCTATTTGAACCAATTCTTCTTTTGTCTTATTTTTTCTTGGGTGCTTTAATTGTAATTCTAGAAGTTTTAACTATCATACCTTCTTCCTGGGTGGGGTTCCCGACCCCCCCCCCCCCCCAATTGCGGGCAGGGAGGTACTTGCTGTCTCTTCTAATAACTTCTATCCCCCTTCTATCCGTTTTCCAAATGCTTTGTGTCTTTGTTTTGGAATGAGATTACTTGGTTTTGTCCTGACCCTGGGGGAGTTCTTGGCTCTCTGTTATGTTTTTTTTAAACATGTGATATCTTGTAAACATTTGAGTGTATTCCTATTTATGGGGTCTTGTTTTGGTGTCTGGGTGAGACTTTTAGGAGGCCTCAAACTAAATACACTGAAAGTGTTCTCTTGGAATCTACATGTTTCCTATTTGAACCAATCCCCTTTGTCTTACTTTTTCCTCATGTCCTTTTAATTGTACATCAAGAATGTTTTTACAATCCAGTTTTCTTCATTTTTTACTGGCACTGATATTATCAAAATATGTCGCAAGCGCCGTAAAACCCTTAAAAACAAACAACTCTCTC